>NC_056739.1:1332961279-1333056279 GCF_019279795.1 Protopterus annectens
GCTGTAACACCACTGAAGGCATTTTGGCTGAGATGTCAGAGTTGCAGAGATTCTCTTAACCTTTTTTCAGTTCTCTAATTTGTTATTTTAAAGTTATACAAAGTTGCAGTTTCATAGCTGATTTTGTGTGTCTTATATCTGGAACTATTACAATTAGTGTTTCAGAGGTTTCTACTATAAAACTTGAAACATAAAGATGCCAAGGAATGGAAACATCAACAAAGGTGAAAGACTAAAGTGCGTTTTTGCAGAGGGGCAATCTCACCTGCAATCTCCATGTGGGGAGCAAGCCTCCTCACACACCTCAGACTTACATATGCAAACAATATGGATACAGAAACTCAATGAATGGAGTAATCCGCAAAAACTAAGGAATCCCTGCTGGAACACACAAATTGCACCAGCAGTGATGTCTTCTGCAAAACAGCTATCAGCATTGTGTTCTCCAGAATCTTGTACCTCAGCCAGCTGTAAATATACCATGACAGAGCTCATACAATGCAAGACTATAAACAGAGACAGAATTGGCATAGAAAAACTTTGTCATAATGCAATATAGACAGCATGCACAGAGCTTAGTAACACTGGGATTGCACCATACTTCAATAAAGAGTCACGTGAAAGTGAAAAATGGATGGTTTATATGGTATATGTGGATATATAGATATATATATATATATATATATATATATATATATATATATATATATATATATATATATATATATATATATATATATATATATACATATATATATATATATATACATACATACACACATACATATGTGTGCATGCATATATTATATAATTATATATACTATGGAGCTTTTCTCCCCAGGCCTCTGCTGAAAAAAAAAAAAAAAATATATATATATATATATATATATATATATATATATATATATATATTATTTCACAGAATGTGTGAAATGAGTGAAAAGCCTTCCTAAAAATGCTACAAAATAAAAACTGGCAGGTTTCAATATACATGGGACAAATATAACAGAACTCTTACAAGTAGTCAAGAAAAGCTACTGTTCCTGTAGTGAGGTCTGCAAGTTACAAGTTGGACAGACTACGATGGTAAAGAACTCTGTCATTAAAATTTATGGTTTTTATGAAATAATGTGGTTATTTCTTGAAAAATGATGAAGAGAACTGTGCTATAAATAATTGTATTAGCCTAGGCTCATGGCTATAAATATAGATTAATAGCAATTCATTTAGCAAGCGCTTCAGTTTATTCCCTAACCAATGGTTCATTGGTGTATAATTTCCAAGTACCTGTTAAAGACTTTCGGAAAGGAAGGAAAAGGAAAGTGCAATCTCACCTGCCCTTAAAGGTAATGAGCTCTATAGCACTATAAATTAAAATATAGCCTCATGAAATAGAGCAGTGCATTTGTCAAAAAAAGTGTAACATCATTAGCCTTACTTCCACAGCACATTAGATTCAGAAATCTGCCTCACAGACCTTTGGAAAAAAAAAGAATTGAATACTGCTTATAGTACATTGGCAAAAGTTTTAATGAGGGAGGAAAAAAAAGCAAATAAGCACCTCAATGACCCATCCTCAGAATTTACAAGACGCTACATACTTCAGCAACATGAAGGTCATTATTCCATAGTAACCAATAAGAATAGGATGCCTCAGAACTGAATCCAAAACATCTGCCTTTGTTCTCTATTCAAAAATTAGTTTATGGCATTGTACAGTCAGAGAGACTCGATTAGCTGTTTGGCTTGCTTCCACTGCTACTTTAAAGAGTCAGAGCTTGAGAAAAGATGTATAGACCGTTCAAGGATATTTCCTTAGTGCTGCAGGAAGAGACGTTCGTACAAAAGAAAGCATCAAACAAGCCTGATAGAGTCAAAGCATTAAGACCTGGAACTGCTGCAATATAATTACAGGTAAAAAGAAACAAGATAATAAATGATGCAACATGTACAAATCTCAATAGCTACTACACCTTGCAGAGATTCACTTAATGTTGTCATGTGCCTTCTTCATTGCAAATGTTATCAACCAGCACCAGCCTGTGTAGCAAATACGTATA
The DNA here is from genome assembly GCF_019279795.1 of Protopterus annectens. Classification (NCBI taxonomy): domain Eukaryota; kingdom Metazoa; phylum Chordata; order Ceratodontiformes; family Protopteridae; genus Protopterus; species Protopterus annectens. The sequence continues at coordinate 1,332,963,340 of NC_056739.1, forward strand.
CCTTTGCTAAAACTGTCAAATAAGGAAAAGGACTCTTCCCTGAAACAAGCACTCCATACAACAGCAAAAGCCTTTCACGGTTCACAGCAGAGGTTATCCAGACACCAAATGGTTGACTCCAGACTCGTATTATGAATCTGTCAGCCTTTGGGGGGAGAGTAACCCATAAAATAAAGCCAATGGGGTGGTAACCCACAACATAAAACCAGCATCATACTTTCTGTATATTTCCATACCGTCAAATGAGAACCTTGTCAACACAGGTACAATGAACAGCTTCAATTATGATTTTGTCATAAAATAAGTAATACTGTTTTGATCAGCACAAGATGGACAACAGATAAGAACAGAAATAAAGTATAATAAAAAATAAATAAAAAGAAAGTTAAACTGCTTTTCCCTTTTTCTATTCAGATATATAAATACTTCTGTTACATATTTCCAACAAGAACATGATATGCTGTTATGAATTAACAACAAAACTACGCAAAAATAACATAGCAAAGTATATAAAAAGTAAACATTTCTTATTTCAAAAAATATTGTTCAGAGTAAGAATAAACTATGAAAGTAAATGTTCACAGAAAATTCTGTGCAACTCATAAATGCTTCCAATAATAAAACACTAGTTTAAAATGAATTAAACTGCTCTGTAGAAGTATAGACGCAAACATAAAATTAAAATTATTAAACAGTTTACAGAGATCAGTCTAATTATTTTATTACCAGTTTCTATAAGACAATGTAGGAAAAAAGATATTAAGGGGTTTTACTTATCAAAGGACAGATGAACTACAATATGAAAGACAAACTATAAATTGGTATTGTGAGATCTAAACATTCCAGTCTGTCTACTGATAGCTACAGACTGATTAGCTTTACTTTTATACTCTGGAAATGTTTACAGTGTGCAATGTGTTTGCATTCAAATCCATGTTTGATTTTAGCAATGACATCTATCTACATGGCTTTCTACCTAGGCATTCCTGCATTTCTAATGTAATTAATTATTCTGAGGATATCATAAATTCCATTAAGATGAGTTTGGCTATCAATACTATATAATTATTTATTTGCAAGAGCATTCTGTTTAGTTCCACATGCAGTTTTTAAAATAACATAATTATTATTTGAACCACAAATCTATTAGCAAAGGTATTCCTGGAGGATCTGTTTTGGGTCCCTTACTTTTTGTCTCGTTCATGCCAGCCTGCAAAGTATCAGAAAATGTGTGGTTCAGCAAAGTTCCTGATGGCATTAAAACTGGTTGCATAGTAACCTGGAAACAAGAGCCTGAGGATTAATGACAGTAAGTGTATGCTGATTCACTATGGATCAGATAACCTCTTGTACCTATATTCACTGGATAACTGCATCCTCCAATCCTTCAGCATGGTTAAGGACTTAGGTATACCAGTGGACTCTATACTGACATTTAATGAACAATCAAACTGATAATTAGAAAATGCTATGTGCTTATTAAAACATCTTATAATGTTTTTCCAGTAGAGTCAAAGACATTTTGATTAGGCTTTCTACATTTAGCATTCACCCAATAATATTGACTCAATATATTTCCCTCTTTTTGACAACTGATTAGAAGTGATTTAATTTTCATTCACAAATGCCTATATGATGAAGGTCTGGTAGCGACATTAGGTAATGAGTTTGTAACTCACAGTTTCAACAGAAGGAACAGCAACTTTATGGTTAGTTTAGTCACTATCAGTTGTATGCTGAAAAGCTCTTTCTTGTACCATCGACCAGGGGGGCTATGGAACTCCTTGCCCTTATAGTTAAGCTGCATTGCTGACTTGGATATACTTAAGGGGACTCTAGGGCAATGCTATAAGAATATTACATTTGCATCAGGATCGACAATAAGCAAATTGTTAAATGCCCTGTACAGGCCCTGAGATTGTATATAATATCGCTGAATCACTGAAATATTTCAAAAGTGATTGATAATAAGAGGTTTACTGCTTTCTGTCTGTTTATGCACGTATGATGTTATTTACAGGACCATGATCTGGTGCCAAGTTCTAACCAATCTGTTAATGTGTTTGAAAAACGGAATTATAAAATTCACCTTGGGACCAAAGTTCAACACAATATTTATGGACAGTTAAATGCTGGAGGTAATTTAGGAAAACCATAATAACAGTAGAGATAGATAAGAAAGCAAATCAAAGGCATCGATTCACATTCAAATAATACCACTGGTCATAGCAATTTGAATAAGAAACTGTAAGACAATGAGCAAACATACTACCGAGAAAGAATTAAATAAAGGAAGGCTGATATAAAACATTATTTTGAGTACCATGTAAAATAGGGGAATAATATTCCAATTTTCCAATTGCACCAGTAGTAAAACTGAAGGGAGAAAATAATTCCAAGTGCCTAGACTGGGGAAATAAAGATATGGAGAAAGCATCGGACACACATATTTCCATTGTTACAAAGATATGGAGAAAGCATCGGACACACATATTTCTATTGTTACAAAAATATGGAGAAAGCATCAGACACATATTTCTATTGTTACAAAGATATGTAGAAAGCATCGGACACACATATTTCCATTTTTACAAAGATACGGAGAAAGCATTGGACACTCATATTTCTAGTGTTACTTACAGGTGTGTGGGAAAGCCTGTAAAAGGTAAGCACTGAATGCCAGTATTGTGTTTTAGGCTTTAAAAAAAAACTGTTTCAGTAAATATTGCTTGAAGTCAAAACCTTAACGTTTTGTTATCTTTGGAAGTAGAAAACTTGAATAGCAAAATAACTTCTCTAGACATCTGAAAATAATTACACTATGACATGCATGTTCCGGTCATATTTGCAAAAAGACATGTCCCCAGTTCATACCCTGTTGTTAAAATTTAAATGACTTGCCATATAATGGAAAAAGTTCAGACTCTCAACTATATCATTGTCTCTTGTTTTGCATAAGAAGTCAATCTCGAAAGCTAATAAAACTGAAAAATGCAATGCATAATTTGTGCTACTCAAACATAATTTCTGGTTCTGAAAAAAAGCAGTCTAGCAACACAACACGACTTGACCTGCACTGATGTGCTGAGCTGTGCTGCTGTGCCATTTAGCATTAAACAGCCATGCATATTTACATACAGCACAGCATCTCATTATGCAGGAATCTCCTTGACTATGAATAGCTTCACTGATCAGCATAAAAATGTGCTCTATGGAGCACTCTTGACAGCTAAGAAGACTACTCGTATAGGCAATAACCTAACCCTTCCATATACAAGATGTGCACAGTGCACAGACCTACACACACACACACACACACATATTACCCAGTGTTACACACACACACACACACACACACACACACACACACACACACACACACACCACACATACATATGCACAAACACATGCTAGCACAAGCCAACACATACACATACACAGGCATATGCAAAATAGGCATCCCTGCACTGATATCCTTGAATCACCCACTCACAAACGAGCTACAGTACTCTGACAGTGGCACACAAACATCCACATGCATGCATGTCCATTCACTACACACAACACAACTTTTCCACTATATAGGCAGTTCTAATCCCACACACAGAACCTGTGGGATAGTCAGATATCTAGGAATCCCATACTATGGAGTCTCTTACCATGGCTGGCATGCACTAGGAAAGATATTTACATTGACATTATCAGTGGTATGAGCCTCTATGTTTTGGAAATACAAAAGATGATTCTTAACATAGGCAGTGAGTGGGAGTGGTTTCTCCCTGTGAATGGGACAGTTCTTTTAAGAAATGCAAAACCACTTAGCTCTTCTTTTGCATTACTTCACAGAATGACTATAAATACCAGCACCCTGTATCCTTGGGTACGAAAGCAGTTCTTTAGTCTGCTACACCCAAATATCACTAGACACCACAGAAGATTATTTAAATTTACCTAAGTTATTAACAAGAGCTGGAGTTTCTTCAATCTGGCAGCATATGACAGATTTTGGAGTCCCTTTATCCTTTTGGTGAGGAACTTTTGGGGTCTCTCCAATTGCTGCAGATGTCGGGTGAGATACATCCCGAATGGGGCATTGTACTCGATCATTGGTCTGATAAGTGAAGAGTACAGGGGAACAATGACCTCACTAGATCTGGATGTGAATCCCTTCATGATCAGGTGGGCAATGTAGAAGGTCTTTCTAACCACTTTAGCAATGTGAGTGTCAAAAAAAAGGCCACTGTCAACCTGGGTCCCCAGGTCCCTGATAACCTCTTCTGTGCTTAGTGGATTGCCACCTATATGGTAGCTTGGGGTTACCTTGTTTTTCCCGAAGGGTATGACTATACATTTTTTGGCGTTTAACTTCAGGCCATGGCTCTGGCACCAGCTATCTGTTTCCGTGAGTCCCTTCTGAAGGATATCCGTGTCCGATGCACTTTCCACTATGGCGCCCAGTTTGCAGTCGTCTGCAAACTTTGTCAGCCAAAGTCCTCCCATGTTGGCCTGTTCTTCTGAGAAGGAGATGCCAAACAATACGGAGCCAATGACCGAGCCCTGTGGGACACCACTTGTGACCGGCTTGGAGTCTGACACAGCGCCAGCAACTCTAACCCTGTGGGTTCTGTCCTTAAGCCAGTTTGCAACCCATCTTGTGACATATGGGTTTACATTTAAGCTGGTAAGTTTTTTTACAATACCCGAGTGGGGTATTGTGTCAAAAGCCTTTGCAAGGTCAAGGTAGGCTGTATGGACTGCCTTTCCCTCATCAATGGCCTTGGTGACTGTTTCGAAGAAGTCGACCAAGTTCAAAAGGCATGATCTTCCCTTGACAAAGCCAAACTGGGTCGGGTCCAATGTCTGCAAGTCCCCTATATCTTTGTTTATGAGCTCCATTATGATCCTCTCCATAGCTTTGCAGACTAGACTTGTTAAGCTTATGGGGCGGTAATTACCAGGGTCCGTAGAGGAGTTTTTGTGGAGTGGGACCACAGTTGCCGTACGCCACTCCTTGGGCACGTATCCTGTGGTAAGGCTGAGATTAAACAGCTGCCTTATGTGCGGGTTTAATTCCTCATTTAGCTCATGTAGCACACAGCCGGGGACACCATCCGGTCCCATTGATGCTGTGTTTTTAGCTTTAAAGAGAGCAGCTTTCACATGTGCATTTGAGATGTCCGGGAGGCTACACTCGGATGGGATAGTTATCTCTCCTTTAGGAGAGGGGGGTGAAGTTTGCACTGAACCTGTCAGCCAGTATGTTGGCAATGTCTGTGGGTTCAGTGATTTTTGTATCATTTTGGACTAATTCTGAGCATATCTGGGAGTTTCCACCCAGGTTCCTAACATAGCTGAAAAAGGCCTTATGATTGTCCTTTGAATCCATGGCAATTTTTCTCTCAAAATTGGCCTTAGTTGATTTTATGAGTGCTCGTATTTTTTTACTAATAATGATCAGGGGTGACTTCCCTTTTATGGATTTTGTTCTATCATGTAATAGCTTTCTCCTCTTATTGTAAAGTTTGTTAATGGCTGGGGTCCACCAGACTGGACGTTTGCCCTTTGTGGAAAGAGTCTTGGTTTTATTTGGGATTGCCTGATCCATGCAGTCCTGGAGGTGTTCATAGAAGGCATTTGTAAGGGCTTCCGCAGCTTGGGTTGTGGTTTCCACTGGCTCAGGGGCCTTGAAGGATACCACACCAGTCTTGAGTTGCTTTAAAAAGTTCTTCACTATGGTCTTTTTGTTTGGGGTGGGGCGGGATGTGGATTTCCAGTGAGATTAGTTTATGATCAGATCTCACCAATGAGGGATATACTTCCGGTGTGGAGCATTTTGTCCCCATGTTTGTGACAATGAGATCTAGTATATTTTCTCCTCTCGTGGGAACAGTGACTAGCTGTTCCATGGCATTTGAATTTATGAACTCCAGGAACCATTGGGCTAGAAAGTTAGGGCTTGAGTAATGTTCCCAGTCTATATTCGGGTAGTTGAAGTCACCCAATATGATGGTGTTTGGAGATACATTTATACCCTCCAGTGTCTTCAGGAAGGCTGTGTGGGGTTCCTGAGTTTGAGAGGGTGGCCTGTAGCATGCTACAATTTGTAGAGCAGTTTTGCCTATGGTTAGTTGCACCTGGATGGTTTCCGAAGCTTCATGCGTTGCCACCAACCTGGAGGTGTGGGTATCCTTTATGAATATGGATACACCCCCTCCTTTTGTGGTGTGGGCCGGGTTTTGGGGCCGGAACGCATGATATGAGGTAAAACCTAATAGTGCCGGGGTGCTCTCAGGAGCCTTGAAAAAAAAAAAAAAAAAAAAAAAAAAAAAAAAAAAAAAAAAAAAAAAAAAAAAAAAAAAAAAAAAAAAAAAAAAAAAAAAAAAAAAAAAAAAAAAAAAAAAAAAAAAAAAAAAAAAAAAAAAAAAAAAAAAAAAAAAAAAAAAAAAAAAAAAAAAAAAAAAAAAAAAAAAAAAAAAAAAAAAAAAAAAAAAAAAAAAAAAAAAAAAAAAAAAAAAAAAAAAAAAAAAAAAAAAAAAAAAAAAAAAAAAAAAAAAATTAGCTTCACAGGGAAATAAAAGCAAAGCAAAACTTAAGTTTTTAAACAAAGTAATTCAGCAAAAGAACTTCCTAGACTCTGAAAATAATTCACAGACATAGTTCGGATATTTGCAAAAAATTCCAGTTATACCGTTGTTAAAAAATACTTGCAAAATGGAAAAGTCGACTCATAATATTGCCTGTTTTGCTAAACAGAAACTAATAAACGAAAAATGCAATGAAGTCACCAACTATTCTGTTCTGAAAAAAGAGAGCAAAATAACTTCTCTAGACATCTGAAAATAATTACACTATGACATGCATGTTCCGGTCATATTTGCAAAAAGACATGTCCCCAGTTCATACCCTGTTGTTAAAATTTAAATGACTTGCCATATAATGGAAAAAGTTCAGACTCTCAACTATATCATTGTCTCTTGTTTTGCATAAGAAGTCAATCTCTAAAGCTAATAAAAGTGAAAAATGCAATGCATAATTTGTGCTACTCAAACATAATTTCTGGTTCTGAAAAAAAGCAGTCTAGCAACACAACACGACTTGACCTGCACTGATGTGCTGATCTGTGCTGCTGTGCCATTTAGCATTAAACAGCCATGCATATTTACATACAGCACAGCATCTCATTATGCAGGAATCTCCTTGACTATGAATAGCTTCACTGATCAGCAGAAAAATGTGCTCTATGGAGCACTCTTGACAGCTAAGAAGACTACTCATAGGCAATAACCTAACCCTTCCCATATACAAGATGTGCACACGTGCACAGACCTACACACACACACACACACACACACACACACACACACACACACACACACACACACACACACACACACACACATACATATGCACAAACACATGCTAGCACAAGCCAACACACATACACATACACAGACATATGCAAAATAGGCATCCCTGCACTGATATCCTTGAATCACCCACTCACAAACGTTACCAGTACTCTGACAGTGGCACACAAACATCCACATGCATGCATGTCCATTCACACACAACACAACTTTCCTGTATAGGCAGTTCTAATCCCGCACAGAACCTGTGTAGTCAGATATCTAGGAATCCCATACTATGCAAGTCTCTTACCATGGCTGTGCACTAGGAAAGATATTTACATTGACATTCAGTGGTATGAGCCTCTATGTTTGGAAATACAAAATGATTCTTATAGGCAGTGAGTGGGGAGCCTATGAATCGGGACAGTCTTTTAAGAAATGCAAAACCACTTAAGCTCTTTTTGCGTACTTCACAGAATGACTATAAATACCAGCACCCTGTATCCTTAGTACAGAAAGCAGTTCTTTAGTCTGCTACACCAACACTAGACACCACAGAGATTATTTAATTTACCCTAAGTTATTAACAACTGAAATAAAAATTACAAGGGGAAAATCTTTGAACCCTGTACCCATGGTACAGGCAGCAGCACCCTAACAAAGCAGAACTTTAGTCCTCTGCTCTAACTCTAGACACAAAGGATATTATTTAACTATTAGCTTAAGACGGGGGAAATAAGTTTGAAATCATGTACCCTTGACAAAGAAAACAACTCCTTAACTAAGCAGAGTTTTCATCATCCACACCAAATGAGGGGTTCATGAAGAGCTTGTTTTTGCATCCCGATGTATTTCCCAAACAACAAGAAGTAGATAGTCTAATGTTGGGCATTAATGACTGACTGTAACAGTCGGTGAGTTATGATAGATAGGGCAGGTATATGAGGTGAAATCAGGAGTCTTCTGTAGAATCAGGCCCAGTTGAGAGGGATGGGGGGGTGGGCATGTGTGGAGGCTGACGCACCATTAAACAGCCATGCTGAAGACTTCCAGACAAAGCCAGGAGGAACACTAGATGAAATCAGGGAGACATTTTAGATATTACTCTGACTTAAAATGTTAACAAAGCTACATGTCTAGCATCACAATGCATTTTCTGAACACATAGAAGAATAAAACTGTAACGGTTGACATCAGGGGATGTTCTCTAAACTGAGGGATAAGTAAGAGGTATGGTGTGTGTGTGTGTGTGTGTGTGTGTGTGTGTGTGTGTGTGTGTGTGTGTGTGTGTGTGTGTGTGTGTGTGTGCAATTTAATATGTGCATGCCTGTGTGAGACAATGAATGAGGTGGGGGTGCCTGTGCAATTGTTATGTATGAGCTACTAGTGCTGATTACTACAGGGAAGTGCTGATTAGCACTAGTGGTAACAAAATTCAACATTGTGACTAATGTGCCTCTGAATTACGTTTTCCACAATCATGAAATAGCATCTTTTGAAGTTCTTTGTGAGTGTATAAGGGATATATAGATAGATAAATATAGATATATATATATATATATATATATATATAGAGAGAGATATATATATATATATATATATATATATATATATATAGATAGATAGATATAGATATATATATATATATATATTGTCTCATGAAATATTGAATGTTCAAAAGGGGAAATTAAAAAAAGAGCTTGAAATTAAAAAAAAGAGCTTGAAAATGGCAAAAACTAAAAGTAATGTTTTTGCAGGAGTGCAAGTCCTACTATACCCTCTCCTAATTATATATACCATCTTTGAGACTCCACATCAGCAGGGTATGAACAATTTCACTTACCCCACTGTACTGCAGTCTCACACAAAAAGCAGCTGGCAAAATCTCCATACAAAAAACATTCTCTCATATGGGTGTTCACTTTTTTTTTTTTAGATCACTAAAAAGCATTCATTTATATGACTGTTTGCTTATATATATAGATAGATAGAGAGAGGGAGAGAGAGAGAGAGCGAAAGAGCTAGAGAGAGAGAGAGGAAGAGATGCATAGATAAATATAAGTTCAGTCTACCTATAAGATCCCTACTGAGATGAATTGTAAACTTGACCACAACTGCACTATTAGCAACATCAGCACAGTGTTTTCCTGCTAAATGTGATTATCTCTGGGAGCTTCACAAAAAAAAAAAAAAAAATAGATAAAGAAATGTATGAGTGCAGAAAGAAATATTCTGGAGTCTGTTTATTTTTGTGGAAGATCTTTATTGAAGAGCCCAAAGCTAAGGCTAAGTAGGTTCTCTGAAGAGTAGTATTAGTATTGTATTATCAACAGTGTACCACAGTGGAAGTTGTTTGCCAAGAGTGCTATGCATTTGGGAGTCAGAGGGGCACCTTTTAATTTCTTCTTTCTTTCTTTCTTTCTTTCTTTCTTTCTTTCTTTCTTTCTTTCTGTTTTATTGATTTATATATATTTTAGTTAGAAACAAAATTGAGTGAAATCACTAACCAATGGGTTTCCAGGACTGAGCACTGTCATGGATACAAACTATTTCGCCTGCCCTGAAATTCTAGACAGAAAGAGTTCCAGTGATCTCCTGAGCTGCTAGTGATTTCTTTTAAAACTGCAATCTGCAATCTGCCCAGCATCCTAATGAAAAATTAGAAAAAAATGAAACAAGTAACTTTTTCTGCAATACCCCCCCCCCCCAGCCCATATCAAATTCTATGGGGGGGCTATGTGCTATTTGTGGAGCTTGTATCTTGGGGAGTCTGCACATCAAAGTCAGGGATCAAAATGCAGCTTGCCTGTAGTGCAGCAGTTGTGAAGATCTTTCCACTGTTTTTAATGTTGCTGGAATTAAAGAACAACATTTTTTCCTGCAGAAGTGGTTAATAAATCTCCTTGCTACCACATGCAAAATTAGGTACTTCAGGTTTGTATAAGTTAACCAGGTAAGTGGCCAAGCAAACTGAAGGACTGGTGAGGCATCTGGGTGCTTAGTCAGCTGTTGGGTAGCCAAGGTAAGCTAGATGTCAAAGAGATAGCAGAAGGCTGATACAGGAAAAATAAACCAAATAGCTATTAATGGCATCTAAATCAGATGTTTCTGTAACTAGCTTTCTGGAAGAAAATCATTGGATCAGAAATGGTATTCTGGGGCTCACAATTTAATATACTTATTTATTGAAATGCTTTGTCCAGGAAATTTCTGTTTTGTATCTTTCTGGCTATGGGTGAGAATGGAAGGACGTTTGCAGATAAACAAAGAGTGCAAGAGAGAATTTGTTTTATTTCTTGACAAGATTAGCCGCACTAGGCCTGTGGCTTATTTTCAGGAAACAACTGAGGTGGAATTATACAGAGAAATATGACTAGGCCACTGGAGAAATTTCTCTACTCTTTTCTATATATCTCATTAGATTCTTAGTGATCACCTAAGCTATGCACCGAAGGAAAATGAGGCCTCGGTTTAATGTCGCTTCTAAAGGATGGCACCTCAGGAGTGCAAGAACAACCCCAATGCTGCAATGCAGTGTCACTACTAATACTCAAAGCCAAGCATCAGATGCATACGTTGCCATTTTCTAGTAGAGCTATACAGATGAAACCTGCTGCTTTTACCACCTTCAGTTCACTTAGGACGGCTGTCACAGCTGTTACATCTTCAAATAGCACCAACGTCTGTTGAGTGATCATTTCCATTTTTTTGTGCCACACGGGTGAATTATTTTTACTCTGATTTATTGTTGTGAATTTGAATTTAAAATTTAAGATTGTATATCATTCCTTCAGCTATGTTGAGTATATTTTTTATTTTTTCTTCAATATGTTGCATGTCAGTCCTAAAAAATGAATATGTATCAGTAAAAAGGTAGACATATACCTGAATATGCCAGATCACTTATTAAGATACTAAAAAGGAATGACTTCAAAGAGAAATAGGAAGAAAAGCAATCGTAAGCATAACTGGACCTATGAAAGCATGTTTATCTTATTTCCAATGTTAACCTCTTCAATGTGCCCTATAACAGTTAATCTAAAATGTTTTTTATTCATTAGAGTGCTATTTGACTCAAGTTTGATGTAAATTGATCAAATTTGGAGCTCTCATCCCTTGCGCTTTATATTTGCTTTACTTAAGTTTGTTAAGAGAGGTTTAGCCAGTTTAGTTAGGTAAACTTGACTAGAAGCATATGTTTCCATTATGGATAGCTTTTGTTGTAATATCTGTTTTCTATTTTATTCTACAGAAAATTATTTCTTATGTAAAAAACATAATCACAAATTTTATTATTAATACAAGAACTAAGACAATAAATCAATTTATACCTGCTAGCATATTATTACCATTTAAATGTCAAACTTGGGAATTAAAAAAAATGACTGTTTTGAATTTCGTCTCACTTAAAGTCAATAGCATCAAAGGTGGCAATAAAAGAACAGCATTATTTACATTTATTAAACATAATAAGGCAGATATTTAGTCCTACTGCAAGAAACGCATCTTTTAGATAAATATATTAAATGTCTAAACAATAAAGACTATCTTGTCTTGGTGTCTGCTTCTTTCAAAGATAAAAGGAGCAGTTATGTTATAAATAATTGCCGTTATGCCACATGTTTACTTTGTATTTTTAGATAAGAAAGAAATTTTATATCTAGTTGTATTAGAACTAAATGGAAGGATATATAATATTGTTAACATGTATGTGCATCCAGGAGTTAGAGCAAAGAAGTTAGGGAACATTTAGAATTATTATTGAATACAATGAAAGACTTTAATTGTATTTTAGATAAAAAGATACTAGCATGCTAAAAAAGCCCAGAATATCTGCTGCAGCTAATGTACCTAAAAATTGGTAGAAAATGTAGGTCACGATTTAATGTTCTTTGCAGAGGCATTTTTTCCTATGCCTTTGGAACTTAAACAAGGATACAGATACAGAGTTTACATAATGAACTACAAACAGATTTATATAAAGTATTGGTCCTACCATCCCCCTTATCAGACTGCAATGCTATATGTTTCAACTTTTCAGTTAAGACTAAGACTTCTCCTTTAATTACTAGAATCCCAGGTTACTTAACTGTACAGTCAGACTGTAAGGAGTGGTTAATTAAAGAAACTGAACAGTCCACAGATTGTTTTGATAATAATTCTGTTAACGATATTACATAAGGTGATTATTTAAATGTTCATCTTTCGCAAAAAGAAAAAGACTTTATAAAAAGCAAGAATTAAAAATATATGTTAAAGAAAGGTAAAACTTCTAACAGGTTACATAATGAGAAACTAAAATTAAAAAAGCAACAAAGATAGTTTTAAAATGGTTCTACTATGAAATGCCAGCTTCCTGAATCTTAGCATTTCAAAATAAAGAAAAATGCCTGAAAACCAAAAGAGCAAAAACCTCTTTTTTTGTTTTTTTTCCCCCAAGGGGGCAAGCCTGCCTGAAACCCTCAGTGGATGGACAAGCCCCACACACACCCTGAACTGATATATACCAACTCCATGGGTGTACCAACTTGAAGAAAATAAAAATCTCCCTAAAAGAGAAGTGAAACATTGCTGGTGTGCTATTAGAAATCACAAAGGCAATGATTTCCTATGGGTAAAAGCATTCAGTGTTATGACATTTGCATTTTTTTTCTCCAGCCTATTGACACTCAAGCAATTTCGTTTCCAGAATGTAATAATAACGCCTCAGATTCCATATGGATGAATACTAGCTGATAATTCCAGCAATAAAAAAGTACAACAATATAGCCCATATGATTTATTACAAAGGTTAAAACAATAAAACCACCAAAATTATGACATTTGTCAGCTTACTGTCTTTTAGTACTTTTCGGAAAGTTTTTACAAGGAATTATTTGCATCAAGTATTTATTAATCTTCCCAAAATTGCTAAAATGTTCAAAATTACTGAAATTCTTGCAGGAAATGTAAGAAACCTGTTAAGCCTGATTGGTGCCACATATTTTTGAAATGTGAAAAAAATCTGCAAATACTGGGAAGATTTTTGTTCATCCTTAAGAGTGTTGTGAACTGATAGTTGTATAATATCTGACACTTTGATATTAAAAAATGTTCCAAAACCTGTTTGTATAAATGCCTTACAATACTCTTTGATGTGAAATTAATTACTTTAGCAAGGAAGATAGTTATTTCAAAATGGAAAAGTGAATAATCACCAAACGTCAATGAGGTTCTTAAATTTGCCACTATTGTATGCCAAAACTAAATGACTGTTATAACTTTAAACCCAATTTTCAAATTTTGGATAAAAGTACTATTAGATGAACATAATTAATAATGAATTGTCAGCAGTACATTTTGAAATTATTCATATATACAATTTAAATTATGATTTATATATTTGAACGCATCTATAAATAGTATATGTAGTTTTACATTTATTTTCATATAAATAAAGATTTTCCTGAAAAGATGAGTATCCCAGTAATAATTTCTGTGATATCCAACTGGTTACCATCCTGCTGACTGAGTGTACTGCATTTGCAATAATAGCCTGTCTTTGTTTCCAATCATTACCAATTCCAAGCTGCCATAGCATGAACAAACATTATTCTCCCATTTTGTCTCCCTATCATGTTGCTATATTAACATTACCTGTGCTACTAAATTTTCACCACAGAGTATATACCTAAATCCAGAAAGCATATTCTGTAGCACATCTATTTCTAAAGATCACATCTAGTCACTCCAGAAAGATCACTGTACCACTTTATACCTCACTGATACAACTCATTATTGAATATAATAAGATATGTTGGTATCCTTCAAACAAGACCCCTGAATGAACTAGAAAATGCACAAAAGATTCTTACTACACAAATCACAGCATTATATGCTCTTTTCCCCCACTGTAGTACAATCCTGGAGTTAGTATATATAGTTGAAGGAGTGTGAAGGGGGCACAGCCCCCATATTGGGGGGTATGGGGCATACTCCCCCACCTATTTAGCTTTTATATTTATGAATCTCATTTCACTGAAAGTTAACAATATAAAACCAAAAGTTGGTAAGGGACTATGCCCCCCCACACCCCTAACTATATATACTAACTCCAGGATCACACTATAGTGGGGAAAAGGGCATATACATTTTATTTGCCCAACAGTACTTACATTCAGTGAAATGTAATTCAGTGAAATGAGTTTTCAGTGATCTGAGCTTTCAGTGATTTGGTATGAGTGTTTTGAAATTCAGTGAAATGAGTTTTCAGTGAATCAAAGTAGACCTATATATATATATATATATATATATATATATATATATATATGTGTGTGTGTGTGTGTGTGTGTGTGTGTGTGTATGTTTGTGTGTGTGGATATGGAAAGTGCAAAATGTACACAGTGGGTGATGACAATCAAACTTCTTGAAGGCGAATAGGTTATAGGTCTGACGATCAAATCTGCAAACCTGTAAACATACATACAATATTCTGCTGGTCTAATGACATAAAATGGAGAACTTTGCTGATAGTATCCCCAAGTTATATATGATGCAGAAGCAAAGTGATACAGTATTTTCCCTTCTAGGGGTATGAGTAACCAAAAAAGTGGCTAGAATTAGCTGCCAGATGAAGTTCATAGTTTTCATACTCCTAGGTCTCTAGAATTAGATACACTATTATTATATAGCTGTACCTAATACATATTTCTATATCTATATCCATATGTATATCTTCATTTATATACTAATAAACATGCACATAAACTATCTTACTCATGATTGTCATTTACGGCAAGGTTCATGTCAAGTATCTTTATATATGTAACCTTTCTTTTTACTTACAATGTTTACCACCCATCTGTTGCAAATGTTATTCCTGAGATCTTTATTTGTAATAAGCTATAAAGTACTAGAAGTAGTTCATAATTACCGTGGTCAGTCCCCATGGTTTATAACAAGAAATATAAATCTTCTTTTATCTTTAGGCCATAAACTCCTAATTTCAGTGTTTAGTTTAATAGATTATGGAAGTAATTTGTTGTTTCATTTTGTTGTTTGTTTACATGTTTATCCTTTCATGGGAATGTGTGTGTGTGTGTGTGTGTGTGTGTGTGTGTGTGTGTGTGTGTGTGTGTGTGTGTGTGTGTGTGTGTGTGTGTGTGTGTTTTATTTACATAGGATTTCATCTAATGAATTCCATGTTTAAATAAAAATGTGTAGTGAAATGAAGTAAAGGGCTTGGTTATAAATTCTAGGTCTGCAGACTACCTTACATCAAATAAATAGAACAAAATAATTGTATAAACACCGAGCATTAGTGAAACAGAGTCAAGCAGAATAGGTCCCACATAAGTCAATGATAACTTGCAAACCCATGCCTCATTATGGTCTTGTTCTGTAGTAACAATAGGCAATCCTACTCAAGATTCAACCCTTAAGAAAAAGGTGGGCATGTCAATCTATCTTCCCTCACTAAACCAATAATATGGCATTTTCAATACCACAGAACTGAAAAACTAGAGAAACTATGGATGGAATTGGTACTCATAAAGACTGGGAGCAATGAGAATGCCTCATGTGTAAGAATGTCTCATCATGTGAGGGTATGTTGTAGCTGAAAATGTTGACAGCAATGCAAAAACACAATAGATGACCTAGGGAGAAATATATCTGAGCAAACATAGCTTAATAAACTAATTGAAATAGTGAAATTATAACCAACATAATTTATCTAAAACCTGATTAATTTAAAAAATGGCATCAGAATAAAAAATGTGCTAGGTGTAAGTTTGATAGCCCAGACTGACCATACAATGGTATGTGTAATAAAAAATGAAACCGTGGAAGTCATGATAACTCAGCCAGGTGCAATGTAATTTACAATATTAATAGTCATCCTAAAAAGGATAAGGATAGCAAAAGAGTTATGTCAAAATTCTAAATAGTAAAGTTTCAATAAACCTGGAAAAACTTAAACTTCATGCAAATTTAGTAGGGGTCTATATTAGATTGTTGAAACAGCATTACAGCGAATGCTGTTTCAATGACACATAAAGAGCAAAATGCTCAAACAGCGAAACCCCAGGTCACTGATTTTTTCCTTGGGAAAAAAAATCGGTAGACCAACAAATCAAAGCACACCAGTTAAAACAACTTAAAGTGGGGCACCCCAGTGTGGAACTCCAAGATCGCACTACAGTGGAGTAAAGGGAATGTCACGGCTCAAGCCAAGTGATTTTTTTCCCTAGGAAAAAAAATCTCTGACCTGAGCTTTCGTTGTTTGAGCAATTCGCTCTTTATGTGTCATCGAAACTGCATTCGCTGTAATGCTGTTTCAACAATCAGTAGACCGTTTAAGCATGCATAAACTTGCTCTTAGAGCAAAGAAAATAAATAAATAATATTAACCATATCAAAGGAATTATAACACATATAAATAATAAAAAAGAAACTAGAACAGATATTACAGATATTCTTGAGGGCTTTAAAATAATTTATGAAAATATAATTTTCATAATAAATAAAATAATTAAGATATTAGATAAGGTCTAAAGTAAAACAAAAACAACTGCTGAAGTCCCCCCATCGTGGAAATTTTTCCTTATATTGCCTATTTTAAAACAAGATAAGGATGCTACAAAGTGTTCATCATACAGACCCATTTCACTTTTTAAATGTAGACTATAAGATGTCCATATCCATTTTGGCTAACTAATCTACTTATACCTAAACCAATTAACAGTGATCAAACTGGGTTTATTTTAAATACAGAAGTACAAGATAATATAATAGGAATACATACATTAATAGACTATGCAAGTCAAATAAAAAAGAACTTTCTATAATTAGTCTTGATTTAGATAAGACTTTTGACTCAGTTAAATGGTCGTACTTGTTTAAAACACTGCAAGTGTATAATTTCGCACCTGAGCTAACTGTATTCATTTCTCTAAGTTATACAATAACTTTTGTGCTTATGTTAAAATAGGTTATTTTCTTCTAATTCCTTTAAATTGCAAAAAGGCACAAAACAAGGCTGTCAATATCACCTTTACTTTCTGCATTAGCTATAGAACCCGTTGCTACTAGTATTAAATCTAATAAGGACATTAATGGTATAAAAATAAAAGAAGAATTTCGAACAAAAGATTCAAGTCTTTGCTGATGATATTTTGCTAACAATAGGAAGTATAGACAATTCATTAGAACAAAATGCATATAAGTACTATTCTGTGGTAAAATGTTAGAGGATCAGCTTAGAAACTCGCTTCAACTATATCCATCTGTTACTAGATTTTGTTCTGCCAATGGAAAAAGAGTTGATCCAGAAAGTAGAAACACAACAACAAGAGACTGAAATAAAATATAGTAATGAAATCTGCTCAAATAAACTGAATGAGGTGTATCGGAATATAACTCTCTATGATAGTAAACTAGAGCAGATTAAATAGAGGAAACTGCAACAGGACTTTGAAAATTTCTGTAAAGAGAATATATTTGTATGGCCAAGAAACACTACTGATAATAAACATGAGATTCTTCCACCTCTTGAAAGCAGAAATACTATTGTTAAAGAGATGACCAAAGGCACCATTGTGAATGGGCAAAGGCTCTTACAGCCATAAGAGCCACATTCTCTACAGCAGGATAGTGAGAGCATGGTTGCTAGAAAGACAGCAAAGGGAATTACTCCTATTGGACAGGGGCTCCTGCAGCTGGAAGAGTTGCACTCTACACTGCCATCTCAAATGGAGAAAACTTTCAACACTATTGAGCAGCATGAGGCAGTTAGGTAAATGGAAATGCCAGAAGACCATATTGAACAAATGAAGGATCTAGGGGCACGACCCAAAATAATAAAAAAATAGTGTGCCTGACGCTTTGAGTTTTTTAAAGTTTCTACTTCCTATGAAAAAACTGGGCAAGGACGAACAAGTACGTTTGCAGGCAGGGGCCACAAATGGAGGAAATTCTACACTTAGAAAACAATGGAATGACTTGTAGTGGGCTATATCCACCTAATAATTCCTGCCAACAAGGTACTGTGAACAATAATATGTTGTTTTTCAATCTGTGTATGTTTGCATTGAATAAGCACCACATTTTAGTCCTAAATAAGTGTTTTTTATACCAGCAGATAAATCACTCTTTGCTGATGTGGCTATTAATTTAAAACTGTTTGCAAGAAATATAATGCTAAAAATAATGTATGGTAATAGTACTAAGTCTAATATAGCTATGCTGAGGAAACAGAGTATTTTTTCACCGCAGTTAAATCCAACTATTGAAATGTTTTTGAAAATATGTGAAATTGAATTAGCTCATAAATTGAAAGTTCCACATAAACAAGGTTTCTACAACTTAAATACGAAAGAAATGGTAGCTCTAAAAGAACTGGAAAATAATGATATGCTAATCATTAGGCCATGTTAGTGTTGCATTGATGAACATGGAAGATTATGATAAAAGAATGCATAATTTGTTAAATTAATCTGATACCTATGAGGTTATTGATAATAAGACCATTAATGGAATGATCGTGAATGTGAAAAATAGTTTATATGATCTGTTAATGTGCAGAATGATTAGTAAGGAATTGTATGACTTCCTATGTGTTGACAATCCGAAATTACCCATTATTAAAGGTCTCCCCAAAGTCCATAAAAGTTTAGTAGATCCACCACTATGACCGATCGTAGCTGGTGATGGCTGGCTGACTGACACAGCATCTTTATATGTAGAACAGAAGTTAAAAGGAGTGTTTAATTTGACCTTAGTGGTTCTAAAGGATACCAAACATTTCCTGGAGAAATTATACTTGTATACCGCTACTGAGCTTAATATTACTCACTATTTATTGTGCACTCTAGACGTTAAGAATCGATTCAGTTCCATATCTAATAAGGAAGGCTTAGAAAGTGTACATGCATATTTAAGAGAAAAAACAGACTTTACGGCAGACAGCATAGCACTTATATGCATTTTATTAGAAGTTATTTTGGAGAATAATATATTCATATACAAAGATAGAACATATTGGCAAAATAGGGGGTGATGATAGGAACCCCCTGTGCTAACAGTTATGCCAATATAGTGTTGGCATACTGGGAGGAGCGTTTATTTCTGGCACAGATTCACCCATATATACTATAATATATAATCTATTATATATTATGGCAGATTTGTGGATGACATATTTATGTTGTGGGGTGGTATGGAAGATGAATTAAAAGAATTTGCAGTATATTTAGACGGGACCACTACATACTTAAAATTCAATACAGAGGTGTCTTATGACTCAATACATTTTCTGGATGTGCATTTATATTATAATAATGATAATAGATTGGCAACAAAATTGTATAAAAAGTCCTGTTGAAAAAATAAGACCTTGCATAGAACTAGTATGCATCCCAACTACGTTTATCAAAATGTTATGAAAGGACAATTGATAAGAAGATCTAGGTTGTGTGCTTTGGATGAGGAATTTTCACAAGCTTCTTAATCTTTGACACAAAAGTGTATACACAGAGGTTATAGTGAAATGGAAGTTAATAAGTTGATAGAAAACAAAGATGATGTAAGAGCCATGAAGGGTGCACCTTATTTCTCAGATAGTTATAGAGAAAGGGAAGTGGGGAATAAACAAAATATAAATAGATATTCTAATATTAACTATACCAAAGTAACATTAACTTATACCAGTGATATAGATGAGGTATGTAAAGTTATAAAGAATAATTGGAGGTTATTGACTATAGATGAACCTATTAGAGAAGAACCACACTTTCTTTTTAAAAATAGGAATTTAAAACAAAGGTTATGTAATGAAAGCATTTTGGTGCCAAGTAGAAGGAAATATTTTGGTAATTTTCCCTGTGACCATTATAAGGCATGTGGCCTTATTAAGAAAGAGAATGTTTTAAGCGTCCTGTTTTTAATAGTACACATGCTTCATACTATTATGCTGATTGTAACACTAAGGATTTGATTTGATCTATGTAGTGACCTGTAAGCAATGCATGCGTTTTTATGTGGGCAAAATGGATAGATGCTTTAAAGAAAAAATTTGCAGCATGGCTAGAGATATACATAATAGAAATTTAAATAATGTCATGCAAAGCATGTAGAAGAAAATGCTACTCATAGTTTAGAATTCATGGTGCTACAAATAGTTGTTTTTAATGGAAGGAGAGGTGATCTGACTAATAAGATTGAAACAATTGAAATTAAATGGATAATTGATCTGCAAGCAGATAAACCTCCAGATTTAAATGGTAATGTCCCACTTAAACCTTTTCTAAAAGGGCAGAGACTGAAAGTATAGTAATGATTGGTTATGTATAGCTTAAATAGTATTCTTTTACTTTGTTTTAGTAGATCTGATGAAGGTGTGTACCAAAAGTGCTTATCTTTGTATTTATTAAAAGACTTTTTAATCCTTTTGCATGGTGACCACACTGTTTTTTCTGGTTGTCTGCTTAGCTTTCTGTTTTAACAGTGCAGGACGTTGGTGGCTTACTGTAGTGTTTTTTTTCTGTGGATTGACCTATGTAAATAGTTATGTGTTTGTTTTATAATTGATTTGTTTATTTATTGCTAATATTACACATTCATATAAACCTTGGCTTAAATTAAAGATTTACTTGAAAAATATTAACTATAGATGTATAACTTTGATATATTGATCATCTGTGGACCTATGTAAATAGTTATTTTTTTGTTTTATAATTGATTTATTTATTGTTTTAAAACCAAATAAAAAAAATTAAAAAGAGTTAAATTACAAAGACACAATATAGTATTCAAATTCACTGAATATTTCTGTTTAGTGACTCTTATACTCTTAAACATACCTCTCAGCTGTCCAGATTTTCACAAAATGTCCAAATTTTTACCTCATATTTTTGGTCTGCTCCGCATAGCATTTGTGGCTTCCTGTATTTTTGTGGTAAATCAGCGAGGAAAGAATTTACTAAATAGTGAAAATAGCAATATTTAAAATGTGGCCCTATTTTTGGCTTTGTCCATATTGTTTGTGCTAAGAGGTTGAGAGCTATGCTCTCAGAACTCCCTAGTTTTTTGGACTTAAAGGACACAACACACTCCTCAAAACCGAGGTGAAATCCTTCAAAGCCCCCGGGCCTGTGGAAAATACGGCCCAGACCGCAGAATCCTTTATAAACGCATTCTATGAACACCTTCAGGAATGCATGGATCATGCATTCCCAGATAAAACCAAGACCCAATCCTCCAAGGTTAGGCGTCCTGTCTGGTGGACCCCAGCCAAAAACAAACTATACAATGAAAGGAGGAAGCTACTACATGATAGAGCAAAATCCCAAAAAGGGAAGGCATCTCTGATCAGTATTAGCAAAAAACTACGGGCATTCATAAAATCGTCTAAGGCCAGCTTCGAGAGAAAAATTGCACAGGACACCAAGGATAATCACAAGGCTTTCTTTAGTTATGTTAAGAACCTGGGTGGGAATTCCTAGATATGCTCAGAATTAGTCCAAAATGACAAAAAATACACCGAACCCACAGACATTGCCAACATCCTAGCTGACAGGTTCAGCGCAAACTTCTCCCCCCCTTCCCCACCAAAAGGGCAAATATCTATCCCAGCAGAGTGCTGCCCCCCTGACATCTCAGATGCTCAGGTAAGAGCCGCCCTCTCCAAAGCAAAAAACACAGCATCAATGGGACCAGACAGTGTCCCGGGCTGCGTCCTACATGAACTCCAAGAAGAACTAAACCCAAACATAAAACTACTGTTCAGTTCAGCCTTACTACAGGATATGTACCCAAAGAGTAGCGTACAGCAACAGTGGTCCCTCTCCACAAAGGTGGTGCCTCAATGGATCCTGGAAACTATCACCCCATAAGCCTGACTAGCTTGGTATGCAAAGCTATGGAAAGGATCATCATGGACCTCATAAGTAAAGATATTGGGGACCTACAGACACTGGATCCTACCCAGTTCAGCTTTGTTAAGGGCAGATCCTGCCTCTTAAACCTGGTCGATTTCTTTGAAACAGTCACCAAGGCCATTGATGAGGGGAAGGTGGTCCACACAGCCTACCTGGACCTTGCAAAAGCCTTCGATACAATACCCCACTCGGGCATTATAGATAAGCTCACCAGCAATATAAACCCCTATGTCACTAGATGGGTTGCAAACTGGCTCAAAGACAGAACCCACATGGTTAGAATTGCTGGAGCCATGTCAGACTCCAAACCAATTACAAGTGGCATCCCACAAGGCTCAGTCCTGGGACCTCTCTTGTCCGGTATATATTTCTCGGAGGTACAGGCTAACATGGAAGGACTGTGGCTGACCAAGTTTGCAGATGACTTCAAACTGGGCACCATAATTGACTCTCCAGCCAACACAAGCATCCTACAAAAGGGCCTCATAGAAACAGACAACTGGTGCCAGAGCCATGGCCTCAAGCTAAATGCCAAAAAGTGTATAGTCATCCGCTTTGGCAAAAACAATGTGCCCACAAATTACCACATAGGTGGTAATCCATTAAGTATGGAAGAAGTAATTAGGGACCTGGGTACCCAAGTTGATAGCAATCTCTCATTTGACAACCAGGTGGCCAAAGTGGTTAGAAAAACATTTTATATAGCCCACCTAATCATGAAGGGATTCACATCTAGATCAGGGGAGGTCATCGTGCCTCTTTACTCATCCCTCATCAGGCCCATAATTGAGTACAATGCCTCTTTTGGGATGTACCTTACCAGACACCTGCAGCAATTGGAAAGACCCCAAAAGTACCTCACCAAGAGGATCAAAGGGCTCAAACAGATGCCATATGCTGCCCGGTTAAAGAAACTCCAGCTCTACTCAGTGGCATACCGCCTGCTCAGAAGCGATCTGTGCCTAACGTATAAAGCCATGTCCAACCCGGAATTAATGGACATGCTGCCTCAGAAAATCCAAATCCCATCGAGCTATGCGCTTGAGAGACTTGAACCTCAGCACTGAAATAAATAGGACATGCTGGAGGGACAGATTCATAACCCAGAGGCTCCCTTCACTCTGGAATAAAATCCCTGTCCAGGTTAGACAGAGTCCCTCATTGACTCTCTTCAAGAGGAATCTTGATGAGTGGATGGGAGATTGTAGGTTTACCCCAGGTATCACTTCTGTGTCACTGTTAGACAGAGGCAGAGTATACTAACCTCGAAAAAGGGCATAGCAAAATTAATTTAAAATGGGTGGCGAAAGCCAAACACATTCTGGCTAGGCTTATAAATGCCCTAGGGCAGATAGCCTAGTATGAACCTATGAACCTATGAACACAGAGACAAAGTACAGAAGTACCGCACCACAGCTAAATGAGACAGCTTTAACTTAGAGCTTATGTTTTTGAGTGAAGATTCCAATCAGAGTCCGAGAGTCAAAATCAACAGATATCAATTGGCTGTACAGGTTCTAGCCAGTTTGAGACACAGGCAAAACATCACAACCATGATATATTTAGTAGGTCAAGAACATCCACATCACAAAGGCCAGACTTCAGAGTTGTCACAATAGTCAGACTGCCACAGAATCCCTTAAAAAATAATACAGCATCCCCATAGATTGGGTCTGAAATCTTCATCCCAGTGACCTCATTATTTTCCAGCCACAGCCTGAGGACAATTCTCATATACCAAAATAAAAATACCTGTAATAAAAACATAAGTCCCTTATTTGCAGAAAATAGTCTACTGCAAACCAATAAAAAAAGAGCAGTGTCTTTCAGGAACCTTAAGCAGACAGTCTGGTAGTGTTCTAGCAAGAAATCAGAAAATGATGACATAACTCTCTCCAGCTAAAGCAGCCAAGCAAGTAGTAACAAAAGTCCCAGACACAGAATGAAAAGCTATTCCTATGACTCACTGCAAACATAAAACGTATAAGTACGCTGACAGCACAGCAGCTCATAAGGCATGCGGTCCTTCTTCCAATAGACATTTTCCCCTAAATAGAAATAGGCCAGATGAACAAAGACATCTAATGCCCCAGCACTACTCAAAGTGGCATTATCTGAAATGTCTGACAAACAGATGAGCTGTGTCATTATTCATGAAGCAAAAAACGCACAGAAACATAGCAAAGCAGCTATTAGCCACCATACAGCCCACAACAAGAACATAAATCTTTATATCTGAATAATGTCTGCTGTTGAGGTTTGTCAGGTTATTCAACTCCCAGCTTTATAAAAAAATATTCTATCCAATGCAATATCTTAGTTTTCCATTATGTTTGTGTTTATACTAGTAATCTAAAACAGATTTTACATGCTGTTGAGCTTTTTGTACCACTACTGAGATGAAAGTTAGAGCAGCTAATGTAGTATTTTTGCAAAGCAATGGTAAATAAATGAATTCATTCTTGTTTAAACTAGCCAGTTCCAGTGATACATGGTCCAAGTGATCTGAGGTTGATTAGTGGTACTAGTGGCAGGGAAGGGGTGGCATGTCCATCCTGGAGAGTGGGGCTGTCCAGGGGTGAATACCACAATCAGGGATGATACTCCTTGAGGTGGTCTTGGGGTGGGTATTCATCTTTTAAGCTGGTTTGGAGGTAGATCTTTCAAAAGTGCGTGGGAGCATACACTCACTTTGGGCGGGGCATTGCAGTCCCTGAAATGAAGTTGATTGCGCATATTCTAGTCAGGGAATGGATTTGTCCTAGGTAAACATGCTGTCATTCATGTGATGCTGGTGGTGACAACACAAAGCACCACTGAGACTGCCTGTATAATGGCCTCACGTTGTAGCTCTTAACCTCACTGGGGAATACCCAGGAATGGTGAACTAACATGCATGACTAAGAGGGGTAAACTTCATGGTCAGCAAGTACAGTAGGAAAAAGCACACACAAAAAAAATATGCATACCATTAGTCTCTCCCCGTAGAGAGTTGTAAAAAAGGAATTCCTTAATTCTTTTGTATAGAGACATACCATGTTCTAAGGGCGCTAAAATGTTGTATTTCTGTATTTTGAAAAGAAAGCCTTACTTCATATAATAGAACATGTTATTTTACGTTAATTTATCATTCTAATAGTCAGGCAATGGTCACGTAGTAGAAGATGTCAGAGTAGTAGACAGATAACAAATGTGCACAAGATTATGTTGCACACAGGGAAAGCCTGCAGGAGTAAAAGCCCAGTTTTGCAGCTCTTTATTCCGACTTTCAAGGAATAACATTACAGTTTTACAAAAATGTATATGCCCTAGGTTTTCAAAACTCAGAAACAACATCACTTGCAATCTACTGAGTAAGAAGAGAATAAATTTAACTGAAAGAAATTATGCTGAATGTGGCTAATATTGCATTATAACATACATCTTGATGACGTTAAATGCCATGCTGTGTGTCTCATATATTCTACCAAGAACTTTCAAATAATATATTGTATGCAGATATTAATCTAGCTCTAATCTGTTGCATGCTTTTGAATACACACATTGGACTAAAATAATAGCTTCTGTGTTATAACCTCTGGAATCAGGTTGGAAAATAACATTTACTTAACTAATAGACATACTCAGTTAATATAAAAACTAAGCACCATACAGTAAGCAAATATGACTTATAATCTAAGCTACTGTTTCCATTCTAAAAAAAAAAACTGCAGAACATTAACATATAAATGTATTCATTGTTATCATCAATTAGTATGCAATGGACCATAACTTCTCCTGCAGTTCTTAAACCATAAATCACTTCTGATTGCCAAGGGACATATCCTTTTAGGAACAGTAATACTATGTTTCTCAGCAGTTTGATTAACCAAGCCTTCTCAGAATCAACTAGCAGCACAAAGGTCAAACAATGGTCATATATTTCAAGGTAAACGCTATCTACATATGACCTAGACAGTTTCTGAAAGTAGTTCAGATTTGTTTCAGAAGTGAAGTCAAACATACATGTTTTTAAAAAATTTTAGTGCTATCCATTTGCTGGAAGTTGTTATACTAATCCTTTTATGAATTAATGATTGCTGAATCATGTAAACCTTCTTTCACAAAACAGCATTTAATCCATTAAGCAAATATACATGGACAACAAAATTTTATATTCTTCTTTATGTTTTAAGAATGTAATTTAGACATGAAAAAAAGTGAGCTATTGCTATCAAATGTGACTCTAGTTCCTTTCACAATTCATTAATATCAGTCTGTAGAATCTGAAACAATTAAGTTACAGTGACTTCTAAGATGTCACTTTCTGGCTGACCACATGGCTCATTCACTCTATCACCAGAGGGTTTAAAATGTAAATTCTCTCTCCTGACTGAGACATTTTTGTATAGCTCATGTGTAAGCTTTTAATAATTTAAAGTGGGATATTACATTACTACATGCAGGGCTGCCAGATTTGTTACAGGACAGGTAAGGACAAAAAAGGTCCCAAAAAAAAGGTCTTTAATACGGAACATCAGGCAGTTCCGCATTAAACAGAAGTAGCTCCATTTTGTGATATTTTTATTGGCTCATATACCAGCATACGGGCCAATCAAAAAAACAAAGGGGAGGCTATTTCACCGGGATTTTAACCGGCAGTGCTGGACTCGGGATCGGGTTGCTGATCCCAGGACAGTGCCGCTCAAATAGGGACGTCTGACAACCCTGATACATGCAATGCTGCAAGACTGAACAAGTATATATTTCTTAGTTAAAACAGTCTGCTTGCATTAATAGATCACCAAAATGGATCATTTGTTGGGAAGATCAGGAAAAATAGGATCTAGTAGTCACCAATGATTTTATATGTAGTCATTACAGGTGATTTGAGGATTGTACGTCCAATAAAGCAAAAAAAAAAAAATGAACAGCAAGAGATAGTCTCCACACTCAGAGATCACACAGATGCAACCCAATTGCTGATTCAGGAAAGTAAGGAGCTCATGATAAAAATTGTGGCATCCAAGACAAGAACGGATATTCTGGAGAAAGCCATAAACAATTGTGAACATAAAGCATGGAAGAAGAACTTGCATTTAAGTGGAATCTTTGTCTTATTGGCAAAGGAGGCTGATGGACCTGTAGATCAAGGGCCACATTTCTGGAATATGCCTGCTGCTTTTACCATTTTAGTTTGAAATCGTGTGCTACTGTGACATCAAACAAATAGGCCCCCCTTATAATTTTAAAGTCCATGTCCATGAACCCATAATCTAGCACTGAGGGCATCCTTAAAACTGTAGAAGGACATGCCTGTGGGGATTACATGAAGCACTTTCTTTGAGAGTTGACTCAGCAACCAGAAAGTCAAACTGGGATTGAGAGAGGTCATTGAACTGATTGGATCACTGAAAGAACTGTTGTTATGAGCCCTAGACAATTTCTAGTGTGCCTTGAAACCTATGAGTTAAAGAAGAGCTCCTTTGTACTGCCTGCATTTGTTGGTATGCAAGGTTCTAAACAGATCAATGGAATACATTTAGACCCCCCACACACAAAAAAAAGACCAAAAGATTAATCACAGAAGGAAAAAAGAAAAACAAAATGGTGAACAACCTACAAACATGTGCAATGTAGGGTGTGAAGCCCCCCTCCCCCGCCCCACCGTGTTCCTCACACCTCCTCCTACCGATATATACCAACTACAAGATCCCTCTACAGTGGGAAAGGGCAAAAATCCAGTCCTGCTGTACCACGATCCACACAACAAGCTAGCAAATGTATCAGGCATTCTGTGTTCCAACATTCTCTGGCTGACGTTTTGGTTGAAAGTTTTTTTTTTGTTCTGAATGTATCCTACACCAACAGCACTGTGGTGCAACATGTAAACATAAACTGTCTTTTTCCCTCTAGTGAGGAAATGAGGAACAAAAGGGATCCACTTTAGACTAGAGTATCTGGCCACTAGTTAGGCATTTTCTCCTGAGAAAGACAAAGACCTGTGTATCTCTACAAGAGGCCGTGAATTCTGTAGATAGTGATCAGTGAACTTGTTTAGCAAAACAATAGTTGGAACTTCAGGTGTTGGAGAAGACAACAAGAAGACAACTAAGGGAAGCAATAGATGCCACTGTTGAAGAGTCAAAGACCACTCAAAGTCTTCATATTTTTAAAGGGTAACAGGTCTATAAGAAGAGAACAAGGAGAAAGTGATATTGTGGGAAGTGCGCTCAGCTAAGACAAAGGCACTGTCATAGGTGATTTTTTTTGGCTAATTCATTAAAACATTCAGCAAATGGAAAGGAGACTCCATGTCTCTACTATTGAGTATGACATGAAATAATGTTTTAGCACTGAGATTTATAAATTGTTCTTATTGTGTGCATGATACTGATAAATTATATCAGTAATAATGCATATGGTAGCCAAATAAAGCATTGCAAAAGAGGTGCTAGTAGATCCTTCGGTAGTTTTCTGTTAAACCCCTACCACTTCGCGCTGCTGTGTTTTAGTGCTGTTCAGGCTTTCTTACACTTCACCTGTTATTTTGGAAACTGG
The DNA here is from genome assembly GCF_019279795.1 of Protopterus annectens. NCBI lineage: Eukaryota > Metazoa > Chordata > Ceratodontiformes > Protopteridae > Protopterus > Protopterus annectens. The sequence goes on from NC_056739.1 coordinate 1,332,992,144, forward strand.
AATTACATTACAGATTGGTTCTGCCCAGATTATTAGCAGCATGTTTTATTTCCAGTGCTTCCCACCAGAATAGGCCACCCCCCACCTTTGTATCAAATTAGATATCGCAAAATTGGAGCAGTATTAGAAGCGGACCTTTCATGATAAAATACAGCACCACAGCCACTAGGAGTTCTTTCTGAGACTCGTTTACAGTTGCTTCGCATTTACAGATTTACGTGATAGTGTTCAGAAAGAGTTACGCAGTATATGCACTAAAAATACTTAAGGGCAGAACTTGTTGCTAGCGTACGAGAAACAGAAAATTTTGACCCAACATAGTCAATAAATGCCCATCATTCATTGAAACGGGAGCTGACAATTTAATAGTAAAGACACAATCCAGAGCTCACTGTTGTTCCAATTAATATCCCTCTTTCTGTGAACAATGCCAAGGCTAAATGTAAACAACCCAGGCTCTTCAAATACACATACAAAGTAACACGTTTTACATTTATTTCTTACAATAAGCTTACTTCTGCAAGCAGAAATGCTGTGCATTTTGCAATTACTCCATTCAGTCAGCTCAGATTAATAACTGTAACGGAAGATGGTGCAATACAATACACGGTACTTTTCCATTAAAATAAAACTCAGTTTTACTACTAATATCCAGGTATCACTTTGTTCCTTTACTAAACTGTTGAGTTAGGGTTTCCAGACTTGCAGAATAGCGGCAAAACAAAGCAGCGCGAAGTGGTAGGGGTTTAACGGAAAAGTACTGATCCTTTAATGGGAAGGCGAAGAAAACATAAAAGGTGTACTGTTACAACATTCTAATTGCTTTGAGTAAGATTCCTATCCACAGCCCAGTCATACAAACTTTGAAAAAAATCAGTCGTATCTTGCAAAATAGTGCCTGTGTTTTAAAAGTTAACTCTGAGTTTTGACTTCAGGTATTTAGAGGCTGGTTCAGTTACTCAGCCTCTGCCTGACACAATGGGTCTCATAGGAGGGTTTGTGATGGAGTTATGAATTTTTGGAATGCCATAAATTACTGGTATCCTAGGGTTTCTAATAAATGAATAATTTAACATTTCTTTATATATCTTGTTTTTATTGTGTAGATTTACTAGGCTGCTAGAAACATGGCTAGCTATATTAGTTTGTGCATGCCTAGTGATCTTAATGTAGTCATCAGTGGACAACATTTCATGCATTGTTTGTACATAAAAGACAGTATCCCTCACTACAACACCACCACCCTTGTCTGCAGATGTTATCACTATTTTAGAATTGCTAGTCAAATTTTTAGGTGTCATCTGTTCAGACATTGTAAAATTATGAAAGTTCCTATTTTATGCTTGGTAAATAACTCATACATATCCCGTCCTATAGCACATTCAAAAAGTATTATAACTTCATTGCTATATGGCTGTAGACAAGGAAGCTGAGTTATTTTTGTCATTATTGGTGTAATTTTCTGCTTGTAGTTCATTCTAATTCTAATTGCTGTCATGGCTGCCACATCATATCATATGCAAACTTAATACACCAAATTGTATCTTTCATTGTGAAATCTGCCATGAATATGGTGAATAAGTTTAGTCCCAACACTGAACCATTGGGGAGCTTCATCTTCCATGTTTTCAGATTTAGATAATTCATTACAGATTTTTGAACTTGCAAGTTCTACCCTCTGCCCAGTTGCTTATAATATGGTGATTGTTCTCACTTTGCTTTGTAATACTTATTCTGCACTGAGTTGAAGACCTTTGAAGATTCAATAGACAACCTCCACTATTAAATCCTGGTCCATAGCTTCCCATACCAGCTTATAGAAACTGGTTAAATTTGTTAAACGTGATAGGGCTTTGTAAAATAAAACTTGCAAATGTCAATACCTGTATTCATAGAATTAACAGTAAGATCACTTAAAATTAGTTCAAAACATTTACCCATTATCCAGGTCAAGTTAAATGGGCAGACATTGTCTATCATGATAAATGAACCCCTTTACTGGTGGATACCAGAATGATTCTTGCCATATTGTTTTTATAAAACCAGAACTGAAATATAATTATGGGCAAGTAATACAAACAAGTGGTTAAGTGATTAGCAGTTTTAGATGAAAATAACCCAAAATTCCCATCTGGACTGGCTGCTGTTGAAAGACTAAAACATTTAATGACTTCTTGCAGTAATTCTGTTGATATATTTTGACATGATTCTAGGGAGGGACTCCATTCTTGTGATACACCTGAACCAAGTTTAATTTTACTCATGCAAATTTATCTACAAATGCATTAGTCAATGATTTAGGCTCTGTTCTAACAACTCTTTGATGCTCTACTGTCATAGATGCTATGCTGGTCACTGCAAAATACATTGCAGTTTATTAATCAGATAGATAACATAAGCAGTTTTGTCTTTAATAATACAAATACTTCTTCAGATAAAACAATGTATCAACCCTCCACCATTTAAAACTTTGCTGAGATTAGTTAATCATTTACAACTCAATCCTTAAAGGAATATACCATAAATTAATGTTACAAATACATTCAGAAATAAATGAATAAATAACATTCCATGCAATACTTAATTATTCACTATAAAAATACTAATATAAAATATTGATTCTAAAAACAGTTGGCTACCCAAACAGCTTCCTTTTGAATTCATAATCACAGATACTCTAAACATCAGACCTTAGTTTACCGCATATATGCTTTAACAGACAGGTGATGTAAGACATTTCATTCAACCCTGGGGTACCATCTGCATTCCAACACAGTTGCCAATACAGTTCTTTCTTTTCCAACAACAAGCCCCAGGCTCCACCTCTTGGATTTATATCCACTTTTTCTAATACAATACATTTGAATTCATGCTCTGAAAACTCCATAATATCTTTAGCTAATGCATCCATATTCTTGTTTTTCCTAATTTCATACAGATGTTTGTAAATCTTTTCTTTTAATTTACACTTGTTTTTTCTCACATAAACTTGGGGCATACATGACTTAAAGCTAAATAAATGACCCATGGAACGTATCATCATGAAACTCATAAACAAAGACATTGGTAACCTCCAAACTCTGGATCCCACCCAGCTCGGGTTTGTGAAAGGCAGATCATGCCTCCTGAACCTGATCGACTTCTTTGAGGCAGTCACCAAAGTCGTAGATGAGGGTAAAGTGGTTCACACAGCCTATCTTGACCTCGCCAAGGCTTTCAACACCATCCCCCATTCTGGAATTATAGCTAAACTCAATAAACTAGGCATAAATCCCTACATCACAAGATGGGTTGCCAACTGGCTCACTGACAGAACCCACACTGTAAAAGCTGCAGACTCCAAATCTGACCTCAAACCAGTGACAAGTGGAGTACCACAGGGTTCCGTCCTGGGACCGCTCCTGTTTGGTATCTACTTCTCTGAAGTACAGGCTAACACAGAAGGCCTCTGGCTAACGAAGTTCACAGATGACTGCAAACTAGGAGCCATAGTCAAGTCCCCAAATGATGTTAACATCCTACAGAATGGCCTCTCTGAGACAGATGCCTGGTGTCAGAGCCATGGCCTAAAGCTCAATGCCAAAAAGTGCAGTGTCATCCCCTTTGGTAAAAACTCTGTACCCATGAACTACCACATAGGCAGCAATCTACTTAACACCGAATGCATGATAAGAGACCTTGGGACCCAGGTGGACAGTAGTCTCTCCTTTGATAGTCACATCGCCACAGTAGTCAGGAAGTCCTTCTGTGTGGCACACCTCATCATAAAAGGGTTCTCATCCAGGAAAAAAGAGGTCATCATTACCATCTACTCATCACTCATTAGACCCATTATAGAGTACAACGCCCCTTTTGGAATGTACCTCACAAGAAATCTGCAGCTGGAAAGGCCACAGAAGTACCTCACAAAGAGGATTACTGGACTCAAACAAATGCCCTACACTGACTGCCTCAAAAAACTCCAGCTTTACTCCGTAGCATATCACCTACTCAGAGGTGATCTCTGCCTAACATATAAAGCTATGTCAAACCCAGAGCTGTTGGACATGCTACACCTAAAGAAATCCCAATCCCTCCGAGCTACACGCTCTAGGGACCTAAACCTTGTCACCACAATAAACAGGACATGCTGGAGGGATAGATTCCTATCCCAGAGACTTCCCATACTCTGGAACAGGCTACCCATCTATGTCAAGCAAAGTTCTTCATTAGCACTCTTCAATAAAAATCTTGATGAGTGGATGGGAAATAGGAAATACACCCCGGGGATCACTTCTGTGTCTCTGCTCGTCAGTGGCACAGGAAAATAACTTTCTTGGGTGGCATAAGCCAGGGAACCTTGTTGGCTAGGCTTGTGTAGGCCCTTGGGCCGATTGCCTAGTATCTACCTATGAACCTATGAACCCCTCTTGTATTATAATTGTATTTACCATTGACCTTAAAAAGTTCATTTTTACAGAAAAATTATCACTACAAATAATATTTTTACAATAGTTACAACTTCTGCATTTATTCATAGAATAAGTTTTGTTAATATTCTCATTACTTTTTATAGTTTCTAACAAACTCTTAAAGCTCTGTTATTACAGGCCTATTTCCCACTTTATCATTAATGGCAGCATTCTCATTCATAATATCCCAATTTTTATTTAAAACCCACTTAATTAGGCCATAGCCCAAGGAAAAAAATAGTAATAAAACTATATTTATAATCAATTTTAGACCTACCCATTTGTTCATGCTCACTAACTTGTTTATTCTCCACTGCTTTTATGTTAGCCACATTGTCCTTCAAAACTGGCACAAAAATTCATTCCTTCTTTTATTTATCACATCATTCAGAGAATTATGAATAAAAGTTTTGTGGTACCTTGTTTTTAAAAGTATGTTCTTTAACCTCTCACATTCTTCCATAAAATCATTAAACAATATCACTCATGCTGCCTGCACAAATTGTCCATTTAGTATTCAATTCTTCTGCATTACAGGATGTGAGCTAGTATACAGATAAAACAAATTAGAGTAAGTTGGTTTCCTATATATTTTTGAAATCATTTTTCTATTGACACTATCCTTCACTAACATAATGTTCAAATAGGAAATACAATCTACCCCTTCAAAACATATGTGGTACTATTAATATATTCAATAAAAGTGGCAATCTTTGTAATTTCATCCTTCCGTTCAATAAATGTATCATCAAAGTACTTTGTATAGAGGCACCATGAATACTTAAAATGACTATTCATAATAAAATTCCTTTCCCACTCAGTAATTGCCACATTGGTGTATAATGGTCCACAGACCAACCCCATCACCACACCTTTTTCTTGGAGAAAGCATTGACCTTCAAATTAAATATAATTATGTAACACCAAATCCAACAAATCTACATATAATTGAATCTTTTCCTGGGTCAACTGACAATTCTTATTGAGGAATTCCATAAACCACTGAACCCCCTACTGAATGCAGAATTACCATAAATAAATCTTTGATGTCAATCGTCAAAAAAAAATATATATATCATCCTATTCCAAGTTGTTAAATTTTGTCAGGAAGTCCCATGAATATTTGCATATATATTAAATTTTTTGCACTAACTCTTTTAGGTGATACTCTAACTATTTTGCCATTGGATATGTAATGGAGCATCTAGCATCAACTATTGGTCTCATTGGTGGGTTATTCTTATGTTGGCAGCATAGAATTCTTCATATTCAAATAATTATACTCATCTACATTAATCTGTTGTTGCATCAGCATGTCATTCAATTAAACATATTTTTATAAGAAGCATTAACTTTGCTTTTTGATACCTGTCTGTAAGTTTCTTCAAACAAGATGTTATACATCAGGGGCAGAGCCTAGATGGCCAACTGAGAGCGGTGAATTTTCAGAGCTCCTTAAACTAGTATAATAATATAGGAAAATGTTATTATTTTCAAGTTTAAAGTGTCAGAAATCTATAGATAAACTACTAAACTACATAAATATCAATTTTGGTGGAGATATACAAAACTTTTCCTGTCATGTATCTTGGAGATATATTGAATCACTGAAAATTAACAACTCAAGGAATTCTCATCCACGTGCTACTTTGAAAAAAGAACTGCAACTGATAACAATTACCTTACAGGAACTATCTTTGAAGATGGATGGCTTCAAAAATGACTTAGAAAACCTCAAATTAAATTCTCAAAAACAGACTGACTCTCTTAAGGAACTATTACAGCAACACCAGACAAAAATAACAACTATAGAAACTTCTCTAAATGACATTGAAGAGAGAATCAAAGAGGAAGAATCTCAAAAAGAATTTCTGCTTAAACAGAATACATGGCTCTTTAACAAAATAGATTACTTAGAAAACAGGGAAAGGAGAAACAACACAAGGATCTTTGGTCTGTCTGAAAACAATAAAGGTGAAGACATTATCTCATTTTTAACAACCTGGATTCCTGAATTTTTAGACTTGAAAGAGGGACTTTCATTTGGAATTGAAAGGGCACATAGAGCACTGAGGAAACCTGCCTCTAACTCAACAAATATTCCACCTAGATCCATAGTTATAAAATTTCTTTCATTTCTGGACAAGGAGCTAATATTAAAATCTGCTTGGAGAAAATCACCCTTGAAATACAGTCAAAGCCTGATAATTTTTGACAGTGATTATTCTTCCAGAATACTACAACAAAGGAAAAAAGTCTGGCCAATAATAAAACTGTTGAAACAAAACAACATTAAAGCACAGCTTGCCTTTCCAGCCAAGATAAAAATATTTTTTGCCAATGAGATGAGAACCTTTAATGACTTAAAAGAAGTTACGATATTCATAAAAAAACAGCATAGTGCCTATTCCAGAAGAAATGGAATGGATAGCCCCTACTCTTAAAAAAATAAAAGAAACAAATGCTTGGACTGATGCTAGAAAGAAGAAATAAAAAACTGATTCCAAGATAGATGTCCCAAAAAATTACTTTTACAACTACATCTCTCAAAGTATCAACTGATATGGTACATCACTTGTCATCTGTTTTTATTTTAAAAAGGAAGGTTTTTTAAAAACTGAGAAACAGTAATGATTTATTCAAAATGTTCAAAAGTCCAATAATTCTTCAAAAACAAAGGTAGGTCAAGATGGATTATTATTTATATTATATATTAGCCAAACAAAGCAACATATAATAGCAGTAACAATTGTGTTTTTTTTTTAATGCTGTGATGGAGATTAATGCCTTCTTCAGTTAAAGTATGATATAGAAATGTCATGTATACCTGGTCAATAATAGTAGCAAGCTCTTACTACAAATGTCATTAGTCTGATTAACTACGGTTAGTGTTATTATGGTGGGCATTATGACTATAAGTGCGGTTTAATCCATCCTGAAATGGTGTGCATTGATACAGCTGTGTTTGGTGGCTAGTACAAATGTCATTATTATTCTGTAAAGATATGGTTGATAGCATTTATGGTAGGTATCGTGACTTTGTGTGCTGCTTGATCGATCCTGATGTGGTGTGCATGGATGCAGCTGTGTCTGGTGGCTGGTGTGGATGTCATTGTAATTATCATTTTTTTTTTCTTTTTTTGTTCGTTGTTTTTGTTGACTTGTTTGCTTTCAGCTCTTTCCCGGCTGTTGCTGGGCTGGGAGGGAGGGAATTCAGGCTTGGGGTTGCTAGTGAAGTGAAGCTTTGCTTCAGGTGCATCGCGCGCCTTTGGTAAATAGTTCATAGACTCATTAACAGTATCAGACGCTTCCAGGTTGCTATGGTAACAGCAACAGAGCGATGATAAAGCTTAACAGCTTGTGGTCACTACATTATAAGAAGTTATTTATTTATATTAACTTGAATTGCAGTTTTTGTAGCCCATCTTGACCATGGGTAGTACGGTTACCAAGATAACCAGTGTTTTTGTACATGACATCAAATTGACCGGGTTAGAGAGACAGTGGAAGCCTGAATTTAAAATGTCACAGAATGTAATAATCATATTCTGAACAACTAGTATTAAATTCACAATAGACATTCAGTTTAATGACATGGGCTTGAGTTTAATAACATTGCTGTTTTGGCTTGTCATGAATGGCATACATTGTACTGAATGTAGGGGGAAGCATGGTGGCTTCCCTGTATAGGTGAATGTGTGTGGCAGGTTGTGTAATTGCTTATTAGCTGTTTTTGCTGACTTGTTTGCTTCCTGTTCTTTTCCTGGCTGTTGCCAGACTGGGAGGGAGGGAGGGAGCTTGGGCTTGGGGTTGCTGGTGAGGTGAGGCTTTGCTTCGGGTGCATCTCACGCCTCTGGGTGAGTGGTTCACAGACACGCTGGTGGTTCTCAGACCCTCCCAGGTTGCTATGGTAACAGGAACACAGCGACGATAATGCTTAACAGCTTGTGTCAAATAACTAAGCTACAGTAGGGAAGAAAAAGAAAAAAAAAACACATGCATGATAGACAATGTAGTATTTGATTTTAGTAATCTGGACACAAAATATATAATCTCCAGAAAGATGAACCAATCCGCTGAATTTAGATATTAAAATCTAGATTCAATAACTTTGGTTTTTGTATAGTAACATTACTGTCTTCGCTTGTCATAGGTGACGTACACTACACTGAACATCAAAGGGAAGCTTGATGATTTTCTTATATAACTAAATATGTATAACAAATCATGTAATTGTTTTAACTTGAATTGTAGTTTTGTAGCCCATCTTGCCCATGTGTAATACTTAAGCAGTTACCAAAACAACTAGTGTTTTGTACATGACATCAAACTGACGGGGTTATTCAAGAGAGATAGTGGAAGCCTGAACTTGAAATGTCACATAATGTAACAATCATATTCTGAACAAATAGGTTCATACTAGGCTATCTGCCCGAGGCATTTATAAGCCCTAGCCTATCGCTTTGTGGCTTTTCACGCCTTTTTTTTATGGGGAACTACCCATTATTTGGTGATGAATCTATCCCTCAGCACGTCCTATTAATAGCTGTGTCGAGGTTTAAGTCTCCGCCCTTCTTGTACTTCGAAAAAGTAGATGCCAAACAAGGGGCCCCCAGGACTGAGACTGTGGACACGGGGCTGCACTCATTTGGTATAGATATCTCTCTTTGGGGGGGGGAGGGGAGAAACACTGTATTAAATTGACAATAACCACTCAGTTTAATAACATGGACTTGAGTAGAATAACACTGCTGTTTTAACTTGTCATAATTGGCATATACTGTGTTGAACATCAAGGGGAAGCATGATGATTTTCTTATATAAGTAAATATGTATAACAAGTCATGTAATTGCTTTAACTTGAATTGTAGTTTTTGTAACCCATCTTGACCATACATGATAATTAAACTGTTACCAAGGTAACTAATGTTTTATATATGACATCAAACTTACAAAGTTGTTCAAGGTAAACAATAGAAGTCTGAACTAGGAATGTCAAAGCATGTAACAAACACATTCTGAACAAATAGTATTAAATTGACAATAATCACTCAGTTTATCCTTTGCTGATTATACAAAGTGATTACTTAAATGCTGACAAACAATGAAATTTAACTTCTGACATATCTAGTAAAATAAATTGTATTACAAACATTAGGTATAAATATTATCATCTATTTAGATTAAGTAATACGTTTTCAAAGACTTCATCAATAAGGGTGACTATGTTAAATAACTGTGTGCTATAATCTTTTACTGAGGTTTTATATATGATACATCCTTCTTTACTATGTTTGAATTCCTTGTTATCTATCTTTCATGTAAATATTAATTGCTTACATAACAAATAGACATTATATTGTATTAGAATTCTGTCTAATCTACAATAGTACTATATCTGTACAAAATAACATAAATGTTGCTTATTCTTATTATAAATATTCTCCATATGATAATTCAACTGATGGAGCTCAGATGTTCTGATTAATCTGATGGACTTAGGTTTATCCATCAGATTAGGAATGATTTTCATTCCATGGCTAGTGCGGATCTTAGTTTTGTTAACATTTATTAATTTAAATTTATTTTACAAAAACATTTTTAGTATGCCTGACCAAAACATTACTTTATTGGTAAATCTTCAAAGTATAATACTGATAATTTCCTTTAAAAGCTCAAACATATACTTTATAGTTATCAGAAGAAAATGTTTACTAGTCACATTAAAACAAAAAATACATAGTTCATATAACCTAAGATGGATTTAACTTTATTATCTTTAAATACCAATGGCTTAAACAATCCTAGCAAGAGATCAAATCTATTGAAATATGTAAAATTGAACAAAGCACAAATTGTCTTCCTTCAAGAAACTCATTTCAAAACAAATGACAACTACAAATGGAATCCCAAGGAATATATAATATTGGTACAGTCCACTTATAAAACAAAGTCAAAAGGGGTAACAATTTTATGGAAAACAAATGTGATTAACCCAGAAATCATTTGTAAGTATGAAGATAAAGAAGGCCTTATGGCATTTGTAATAGTTAAATATAATAACAGATTATGGACACTAGCCAATCTATATTGGTTCCCAGGCATTGGATCAGGAACTGTTAAAAAACACTTGGATTTCATTTCCAGTAACTATAAAGGCAACTTAACATTAGGATGAGATTTTAATTGTATATTTGATACTTCTGAAACTACAAATAAAAGACCTCTGCATACATCTACTGTATCAAAAGCTTTAAACAAGTGGGTAGAATAATTTCATCTTGAAGATACTTTCAAATTTAAAGAAGATAAATCTTTATTGTCTTCCTATCAAGATCACAGATTTGGTATCCAAACTAGAATAGATAACATATTTACTGCCCATGACTGACACTCTAAAATCATTAATTTCTCAATCACTCCCTGCCCCTTTTCAGACCACAATTCACTGATACTAAAACTTCAAAATGGGTACAAACCATTAATCTTTAACTCCAGAATTCCAGCATATATAACTAAAATTAAAGAGTTCAAACCCTGGCTATGATCTGAATTAGAGTTCTTCTTAGATATTAACTACACCACAGAGATAAATATATATAGCAAAACCCTAACTTGCTATAAAAAAATCAGAGAATGGGATTCTGAATTATTAGATCTACAATCCAAACTTTTGTCAGTAAAAGCTGAAAAAAATCAAGACAATTTGGAGATGAAAAAGAAAGTAGAATTATTAAACCATAAATATAATGAAATTATAACACATAAAACTAGTTTAGCTCTAGAAAAACTAAAAATTAATACTTTGTCCACTTCTCCCAAATATCTACATAATTTATCTACAAGAATCAAAATACAATCAAAAGATAATAGCATTAAAAGAACCTTTCATGAAAAGAAAGGGGAAAATGTCTTGGATATAGGTGACATTCTTGATTCCTATAGAAATCGCTATATGGAACATTTCCAAAAAGAAAATATACATACTGCTCAATTAAATCTAGATGACAAATGTTCCAATATAAAAAATACCAGAAAAAAAAAATGAAAACTAGATCTCCAAGCACCCATATCATACAAAGAGATTATAGATACAATAAAAGAGGGTAAAAATAATAAAGCTCCAGGTATAGATGGCATAATTATGGAAATATATAAACTTTTTCTTCAACAATACTAGCCCTCTTCCATAAAACTCTATTAGAAATTCAGTCACAAGCTTTAATTCCACCTTCTTGGAGATATTCCTTAATCACACCAATCTTAAAGGAAAACAAACCCCCAAACCTCTGTACCTCAAATAGAACTATATCATTATTAAACAATGATTATAAGATATTTATGACAATATTAACTAACAGAATGAAAATACCACTATCCAAAACAATAAATAATGATCAGACTGAATGTATATATCATAGACATACATATGACAACATTAAATTTCTCTTATAGATTATGTTAACAAAGAAAACAAAGAAACACTCATAATTGGCTTAGATATAGAGAAAGCCTTTGATTTCCTAAATTGGGACTATTTATTAAAAATCCTAAAGCTATTTGAATTCCTGGCATCCTTTATTCATCTCCTAAAGCATATATATATACACACACACACACACACATATATATATATATATATATATATATATACACACATATATATATATATATATATATATATATACACACATATATATATATATATATATATATATATATATACACAAATAATTTAGCATATGTCAAGTTAGGTCCTTTTACCTCTGAATCTATACATATAACAAAAGGCACTAAACAAGGATGTCCCATGTCACCAATACTATTTGCTCTGGCTATTGAAATATTGGCAGATTTAATTTATAACAATATAAAAATCAAAGGAATAGATGTTTATGAACAATACAATTCTAAAATGATGCTATTTGCTGATGACATATTACTAACATTATCTAATACAAAAGAGACATTAGAAGAATTAGATATATTAATTGACAAATTCTACATGACTTCAGGACTCCATTTCAATAAATGAAAATCAAATTTTTTATTTCTAAATAAAAAGAAAGAACTGCAAACTAAGGGGATCACATCATAGAGAAACAAGAATCTACCTTAAAATAACTAGGAATTGAATTATGCAAGGATAATAATGAACTAGTCTCACAAAACTATAATAATACCATTAATACAATTAAAGTCTTTGTGGGAAATGGAACCAAATAATATTAACATTTGAAGATAGACTACAGTTAATAAAAATGGTTTTACTTCCCAAGATCCTATATACAGCCTTGGCAATACAACTGTTACCAGAAAAGAATATAGTTAAAGAAATAAATTCATGCCTAATAAAATTTTTATGGTTTCCCAAAAGAAACAGAATAGCATTAATGCATCATATCAGACCAAGGAAACAGGGAGGATTAAACTTTTCTGACATAGAAACATATATAAAAACATCAATATCTAAAATAATCTCAGATTGGATAAGTCCAAATTACTCTGCAAATTGGGAAGAATTACTAACTGTAATATTAATGAATAAATTTGAGTTACAAAAATAAATTTCAGATATCAGATATAAACAATCTGCCATGGCACATATTATTTATTAGTCTGCAATATCACATAACTAAACCCACTAAAACTTGTATGATTAATTATTACATTGACTCATTTAGGAAAATTGTTAATACAAATATAGACATACAAATCTGGTTTGATCTTTTAACACCATTTATAATCACCAAGAACTTTCCACATAAAATATTTAGAGAAATTATTAATTCCTGGGAACAGAAAGGATTTGTTGGTTGGCTCCAATGTATCAAAGAACTAAAAGTTTTAGATATGCAAGTAATACTAACAACATATAAAATTCCGCATCAGGACTGGCTAACTTTACAGAGTACTCTATCATACTCGCAAGATTTAAGTAGAATAATTAATAATTCTTCATTTAAAGAAATACCTAAATTTACGAAATACATATATGAAATCATATATAATGACTTTGACATGGGAAACAGTATTTCAACGTTTTACAAAATTTTGATAAACTATAAAACAACACCCAAAACCTCATATTGGAAACATTTAACAAAAGGACACTCAATACAGTTAACTGAAGATATTAAAACAAATATATTATTATCGATAAAATATACATCCTTCACAGAATACTGGAAAGTTTTTAACTGGAAATGCTTGCACAGAGCAGTCTTAACCCCAGACAAAATCAGCAAAATTAATTCTTCCATTAAAGGAAGATGTTGGAGATATGAGCAAGTACTCAATGCAGACTGGAACCACATTTTCTTTGATTGTGTTAAAAGTAAGCCATTTTGGAATGGTATTAATAACTTTTTACAAGCCTTATTTAATGAATCATTTTATTTAACTAAAACTCTTGCATTATTAAATGTAAATGAAGGTTCTCAGTTGAGTAGGTCATCAATTATCTTGTATGGACTATACTTGCAATCTCAAAGAAGTGTATAACAGGAAGATGGAATACAAATACAATACCAACCTTGGAAGACTTCTACAGCCTACTGAAGACAACAGCATTACTGGAAACTAAAATGAAAGAACTAAGATTGTATCCAAAGCCATTTATCAACAACCCTTGGGGAAACTTTTATCTCTGATTGACACTATACAATGACTGATTAGACATTCTGATAACGGATTGGACATACTTATACAGTAATTGTACATATTAGATTTGTTATAGTGTCAGGCTAATGTAAATAGTGTAAATAGTTAATTTAGATGATATTTTTAAATATTATGGAATTTATTCAATTATATTTGAAAATAAAAAAAAATTTGAAAAAAAAAGAAGTTATACATCCTTTCCACATAGTCCAGTTTATCCATAAGAACCAATCCCCCCCCCAAATCTGTCTTCATGATTCTGATAGTCTGAAATTTCAATGAGGCTAAAATATTTCTTTCATTTTTTGTTAGATTTTAAATTATATCCACATTTTTTTAACTTAAAATATATCTCAAGTCAAATTCACAGATATATTCAAAAGTCTCTAAGACTGAATAAAGTTGAGTTACAAATACTACAGCATCCAGACTTGTTTCATCAAAAAGGATATACAAATTCAACTTTCTTGCAAATATGTTTAAATCTGTAATAACATCCATAATATTACCTCTCTTACCTATAACAAAAGAAAGTCCTTTAGAAAAAAAATGTCTGCATGTATCTGATTAATTTGGCATGAGCTGAAATTGAAAACATTAAAGTCACCTGTATTATTAGTCGCAACAGTACACAGTTGCTCAGAGTCTGACTTTTCTAACACATCTCTTATCACTTCCAAACTTTCCTCTTCTGGGTTGTATTCTGCCATTCCTCTACCTGACTATGGGGTGAATACATTCACTCAGGCCATTATCCTCTTATCCCATTGTGTTTCTCCTTCAGCCATTCAGATTGCCATAATGGTGAAAAATCCAAAGGGGATTCATTTATTGACATTTGTTAACTGGGAAAGTCCAAACTGATATCTTTCTCTCATACATCGGAACCAGCATATTCCTTATCTTGTACAAATTTCACATGGTGATTTTGTTGTTTTTTTTTCCCAAATATCCTTCCCCATCCCTGGGACTCTGGTGTATTTGGGTATGCCATATGATTTAAATAGTCCACTCTATCCCTTTCCAATTGTTTGATCTTCCTTTTCTGCAACCATTCCCCCACATTTGGGGATGTGTAGTTATAATTATCATGATCATTTGCTGCATTCCCAAAGACATTCAAGGAAACACTGCTCCCCATTACACATGGAACCTCTCTTGACCTTGCCCCACTGATATTTAAATTCATATCACCTGCAGCTCTTCCATTAGCATCTTCTTGTGGAACAAATGGCAAAGCCACTTCAGGTTTTTGTGATAATTGTTGAACCAACAAAGTAAGGTTACCCAAGGACCGATATAATTCATCCAAATCCAAGTTTGGAAATAATGGTTGCAAAATGGATAGAAAGCTTAAGCCTATTCTGGTCTTTATGACCATATTTTAGTTAATTCCTGGGATTTTTTAACCAAGATAGGCACTTTGGATTTTGATCCCAGCTACGTACTTATTACTATTAATATCAAAGATTTGTTTTCTGTGATTCCACATTCTGTTGGCTTGCAATGGTTTGAAGAAACCTTCATTGAATTAGATTTTTTGACTCCTATTGATGTTAGGTTGGTGATGGATAATATTGAAATGGTACTTACCAACAACTCTGTGTTTTTGAGGGTGAATAATACAAACAGATGGATGGTGTTGCCATGGGTGCTGTTTGCACCCCTGTATTCGCCAACATTGTTCTGTTATATTGGGAACAACATTTTGTTTTTTGATTGCATTAAGAATTTTAATTCCTATTTTCCTTACCTGGGTGACATTTTATCATCTGGAAGGGCCAGGCCAACGACATTGATGCCTTTATGTCTTTTATTAACATCATTACAGATTTTTTAGTTTTCAATCACCCAGTGAAAATGGAAGATGTCCACTTTTTGGATGTAAGAATTATTAAGGACCTTACTAATAACAGATATATTTTGGCACAGTGGTGCAGCACTTAACATTGTCACCTCAAAGCAAGAGGTTCTCTTGTTCGATTCTCCGCTGGGGTGCCTTCTGTGTGGAATCTGCATGTACTCCCTACATTCGCGTAGGTTTCTTCCTGGTGCTCACGTTTCCTCCTACATTCCAAAGATATGCATCTGGACAATTTCTCCCCAGGCCTCCACTGAAAATGTGCTTTGCCCCAGTCAGACTTTCCTGGTAAACAAATGTTAAATAAATAAATGAATAAATTTCAAAACTGTTCAGAAAGGAACATTTTTCCAACTCTTATTTGCATTATAGTAGCAGCCATCCTTTCCACCAAAAGAAAAATATTGTGAAGGGTCACATGGTCTGTGCAACTCATATGACCTTCCTTCAAAATGATTTGGTGGAAAAGTTAGATTACATTGAGACATTATTTTTAGCCAGAGGCTATCCCAAGACCCTCACTATCTCTCGTAAGGAAGAAATCTTACAAGGTTGGGGTGAGAACTTTTTACTCTATTAGCTCACAGTACTCTTCTGTGGGGATAATCCCTAACAGTTACTATCATGTAGGGGTAACCCCAAAAAACACTAATGGGAGTGATCACTTTCTTGTTTTAAACTATAACCAGGACATGTGGGATATACAGGGCATTATATCTAAATACTGGAATTTATTTGCTGCTATGCCGAATACCCCTAAAGTTTTTTTTCCAAACCCCTGGTGTATAGTTTTAAGAGAGGTTTTAATTTCAAGAACATTTTTGAAAAAGGACCTAGTTTAACCACTGAATCTAAAAGTAAGGTCAAAAGGGTTTCTTTTAAATGTGGCAGGTGTCCACAATGCCCATATATAATGAACTGTTCTGAAGTGTCTATTCTCCATTTGAATTTAATTTTGAGAGGTTTTAGATATTACAATTGTTTTGCTAAGGGGCTAGTTTACTTAACCCACTGCCTTGTTTGTTGCTCCTTCTATGTAGGAAAAACAGAGTGAACATTAAAACATAGAGTGCAAGAACACTTGTATGAGATTAAGAAGAAGGTTGACACTAATGCTCTGTATAGACACACCATGTGTAAAGATGCTAATTTTAAGTTTTGGGTTTTGAACAGGTCATCCCACATGAAAGAGATGGTGAATGGCAGACCAAACTAGAATATCATGAGCTTAGCTGGCAGTTGTGGTTAAATGCTTGTGCACCCCCAGGCCTGAATGACCATATATCACTAGTCCCTGCCCTCAAGTTGAGAGCAATGAAGTACTAAAGGTCTGTATTCAATGTTTTTATATTTCCATTTTTTACATTACTGTGCTTTTTCATGGTATTGTTCATATTATTATGCATTGTGGTTTATTTTTTTAGTCCGTGAATGCATTTATATGTTTTTTAAATGTTTTTAACATTTTTAACACTTTTTGTTTTATTTCTTATTTCTTCATTCATCCATTGTTTTTAAATGAGTGACTCTTTAAATGATTAACTGCTTGTTCAATTGTTTAATTGTTTAATTGTTCACTCAATCACTTTTTCTTTGTGGCTATTTAAATCATGTCAGTTTGATGTGTCTTTATTCTGAAGAAGTCTCCAGTTGAAAGACGAAAGTGCTTAATCGATAAAACTTGCAGATTCTGTGTGAAGAAACAGTGTTTTATTCTGTTTTTTTTTTTTTTTTGGGGCGGGGGGTGCCGCCTGCCTGGGCAATTTGCTCTTTGCTTATTTGTTAGGACATTTGTGGCTGGGCTTCTACAGCTTTTTTTTGATTAGCTATCTGTAAGGAACCTAAGTCGTTAGTGACTTCAGCTGTCTGTCCCAGGGGACCACTGCTTTCTGCAAGGAAGCACTGGACAACATTGGAGCATTTAAATCACCAGCTATATTATAGTAATCATTCAGCAAAGGATTACTCAGTGCTTCAGTGAACAACTTCAACACATCCTTACATTGTTTTGGTTATCTATAAAATACACCAGTGCAACAATCATATTTATTCAAACTAGTTAAAACCCCTATCACTTCATGAACATTACTAGTGAATATTATAGCTGAATGAAACAGTCCATATAAATTGAGACTCCTCCACACCCTAACTTTATTTTCTGTAGTCATAGTACCCCACATAACCTCTAAATTTCAAACTGGTTTACTAATATGTGAAAATCATGTTTCTGTACTCACCAAAACATCATAATCCTCTCCTGCTGTCATTAAAGCACATTATTTAAATGCATCTTATGCTCATCTTCCTTGCTCCTAAAAAGATTTAGTCATCTTAGCTAATTCATTAGAAAGAAGTTTATTTCTGTGATGGCATAGATGTACTTTTATTGCTAACAGAAAACAGGACAGTGACTTACAAGAATCTCTAGCACTGAAGAGACAGAGCACCTAAGTGTGGACCCGCACAACAAAGTACTAATAGTGAGTCAAGCAAGGGAATGCACAGTTTTGACACTATTTCTGCTCATGATTAGCAGAACATTAGAATAAAGGCAAACTCTCTGTAACATATACCTATACATCAAGGAAGAAGTAAAGCTGACCGTATTTTCTGAACTATATTTGCAGGAGAAGACATAGAAGAAGCTACAGTGCAAGTATTTTTTGGAAGAAGAACCTACACCTCCCATTTTGGGGGTGTCACTGAATAGACTAAGCCTTAGTTGGTAGACTTAGAGATAGGTCATAAAACTATGGCAAAGATGGAAAATAAAATTTTATGTAGGACAAGAGAGAACCTAATCGAGGCTGTTGAGGTAGATAGTGAACTTGATGTTTTAGTATTACTTACTCGTATTGTGACTTAAAATACTCGTTATACAGAGTAAGCAAAGAAAGTGAATAGATTTTACATCAGTTACTAGAACCAAATCATTATAGGATACTAGTAATAAATGTGCCCATAGTCATGTGTTAAATGTATCCTAGAGATGGATAAAACTAAGACAAGTATTCTAGCCAGATTATACTAGCAAGGCATAAAGAAAGAGAGAAAACTCCCATGCTTCTTGTCCAGAATTTCAGAAAACTGCATTCCAACCATAATATATAAAAGTCTGTTGATTCCAATATCTATCACAGAGGTACAATTTGAATATATTGCTATGGACTCTGGGTGGCCACTGGTAGAATCTGACAATGGGTATCAGTACACACTACTAGAAATATCCAGCAAGAAGACGCTCTCCTCTCCACTATAGAGGCTTCATCAGAATAATTTAGTACACACACCCAACCATTTAAATACCCACCCCCAATTAACCAATTCACTTTTTATTCACATTTAAAACAATATGTGCCAATAAAATCACCCCTGTCAGGTTGCAAAAAACATGAAAATATCATAAAAAATCTATCATGAAAAACTCTATAAGAACTCCTTAAGTAATTTAAATAATTACCTAAAATCTAAAATGTTTAAAATATTTATGAACAATTTATGCAAATTGTAAACACATTTTAAAAACAATTCTAAAATAGTGTTGCACATGTTGAAAGAAAAGGTAAGTGTCAACCTGAAAAATTATCAAGCTTCAGAATACTAGCAATACTAATCGTCTCATTAATGCCTGGATACTGAGTGGTGTTGAATAACAATTGCCACTTCAGTTCCAGCACATCCAAATGGGCGTCTGTAATGCTTCCCTGCTATCCTTAACCAACTGTTGTACAACTAAAAACTTGAATCCGTGGCCTGGGTTGTCTTTAATGTGAGCACTATTAATTCTACAGTGTCTTACGTCGCCTAGATGTTCACCAATCCTAATCTACTGTTTTTTGCCTTTCCATTTTCATCAGTACACACTACTCCTAGCAATAAAAGGCTACCATATTTTCAGAATTAGTGTCATTATGCGATGCTAACGTTAAGGCTAGAGAGCTGATACTGTTATTTTCCAGAGTGGGTATCCATAAAGAGGTATTACCATGAAAGGCACTCCCTTTATGCCAAGAGTACAGAATAAGTTATGTCAGTTATTTAAATTCAAACAGTTGAAGACATTAGTCTGACAATTTCTGATTAATGGATTAGTAGAGAGGTTTAATAAAATGCTGAAATCCATGCTACGGAAAGTTAGTGATACAGATGAAAAAAGCTGGGACTCATTGTTTCCTACTTACTGTTTGTAATTAGAGAGGTGCCATCATTTTTAACTGAATTTTGCCCATTGTAACTTTTTTTGCAGGTATTGCGGTGGTGGTGCTGCTGTAGCGTTGTCACCTCATAGCAAGACATTATCCCATTCGATTCTCAGCTAGAGCGTCTTCTGTGTGGAGGCATACGTGAATGGGGCGTGCCTTCGTTGAAGGTTGTGCATCAGGGCTGGTAACTCGGTATGTAAAAATCCACTACCAATCATTAGCAGACCGGAGTTCCACTGTGGCGACCCCTAACCGGGAAAAGCCAAAAGACACAAACAAATCCAAGAGGACTACTTGAAATTCCTAAAGAAACTTGGGAAAAAGAAACAACACCATTTAAATGTGTGATAGAATATTACTTTACTTTAACGTAAAGCCCTGTCCAAGGCAAAAAACATAGCCACTATGGGACCAGATGACATCCCAGGCAGTCTTCTAAACAGGATAAAACATGAACTAGCATTGTCACTAAGTACCCTTTTCAATCATAGCCTAACCACAGGCTTTGTTCCTGCAAAATGAAGAACAGCTACAGTTATTCCCCTCCACAAAGGTGGCCTAACAACAGACCCAAGAATT
This sequence comes from Protopterus annectens, assembly GCF_019279795.1. Classification (NCBI taxonomy): domain Eukaryota; kingdom Metazoa; phylum Chordata; order Ceratodontiformes; family Protopteridae; genus Protopterus; species Protopterus annectens. Next base: position 1,333,012,900 of record NC_056739.1, read on the forward strand.
ACAGACCCATAATCCTGACCAGCTTCATCTGTAAGGCCATGGAACATATCATTATGGACCTCATAAAGACATAGGTAACCTCCAAACCCTGGATCCTACTCAATCTGGCTTTGTGAAGGGCAAATCCTGCATGTTAAATCTGGTGGATTTCTTTGAAAGTGTGACCAAGGCCATTGATGAGGGCAAATCTGTGCACACAGCATAGCTTGAACTGGAAAAGGCTTTCAACACAATCCCGCATTTAGGCATTACCGATAAACTTAGCAAACTGAATGTAAACCCCTTCATTATAAGATGGGTTACCAATTGGCTCACAAATTGGACACACACTATCAAAGTGAGTGATTCCACATCAACCAGCATACCTGTTACCAGCAGAGTGCCACAGGATCAGTGCTGGGCCCCCTTTTGTTTGTTATATACTTCTCAGAGGTTCAGGTCAAAACTAAGGGGTTGTGGCTGACCAAGTTTGCAGACAACCTCAAACTAGGTGCAATCATTGAATCCCTAGATGATGTCAGTATAGTCCCTGGGGGGGGGGGTTCATGCAGACCAACAACTGATGTATTAGTCACAGTCTCAAATTGAATGCAAGGAAATGCATCATCATTCCCTTTGGCACAGTGTCCTTTCACACTATCAGAGCAACAACAATGTAAAAATGTAATAGGCTATAAGGTTAGATGGCTAGGCAAAAGGAAGAGAGAGAGAGAGGATATCTATTACATTAATGTAGTGAAGCCATGGAAAAAATCAGAAAGTTCTACAGTAAGTTTTACAGATGAAGTTCATATAGAAGAAGAGATTATCTTCATGAACATCAACTAGAGGAATCCTTGTGTAAAGCACCAAAGGAAATAAGGGCATTTTTATTAAGACATTAGGAAGAGTTCTCAGAAATGCATAGGAAAAGTAATCCAATAGCAAATTAAACAGAGACAACACCAGAAGTGAAGGGTAAGCTAAGACCTTTTAGAATGCAAAAACCACAGAAACATTAAAAGCTGTTCAAACAATACTCAAGAGCTGATAGATGAATCCTAGAGTGACTGATGCTGCCCGGTAGTGGTAGTTCCTATCACGCTGCCAGCCCAGCTATCGGGAATTTTGTAAATAATTCTATGTCATTTGTGAATAATATTGATATGATTTATACAGAAGTGTGTGTAAAGTACTGAGCTAAAATGTAACCACAGCATTCCCTATTGGAATAGAACGGGAATGTACCTGCACTATTGTGACTGTTTAGATGTATATGTTTAATGGAAACTGGAACCACAGGAGGTTAACTTGAAAAAAATCAGAGAAAGAAGTTGAAATTAAGTTATTTTATATAATTGCTGGGTGATAAACAGAAGATGTTATCTCTCAGTTTCAGTGCAGTAGCAGACACAACATCTAGAGCTGGAAGTTTTTTGTATTGTCTTAAAAGATAAGCAATTACTAGGTTTGAGATGTAGAAGTCTTTTATTGTTTCATGACTTCCAGGCTCTGCAAAGATCTGAGCGATACAAATTTTTCACAGGGAGATGCTAACTTCTGTTAGTCCTGACAATGGGGGGTTAGCTTGGGAACTGAAGTCAGGTGACTAAATGTGATGTCATCCAAGTTAACCTAGCAGTAATAGTTGATATTAATTTAAGAACTCTCTCAGAGAGAGACTGTGCATTTTGTATTTTGTCTTTGATCTAACAAGAACATCCACTCACCACCTTCTGCACTTGCCTTGCTGTAAATTTGTTTCTAGGGCATAATAACTATTTTAGATTCAGATAGGAATATAGTAAAGTATAGCTTAGATGTTTTCTTTATTTATTTGAGACTGTCCTGCAATGTTGTTTCAAATATTTCCTGTGATTTTGAACTCTGATGTAACTGATTATTTATTTAGCATTGTCTTGATCTTTTATTATTTATTATTAAATATATTCAAACATTTTAATTGTGGCTGTTTAGAGATATTTAAGCTCTTAGTGTATTTGCATATCTATTTGGTGATACTGTACAGGCTACTCCTAAATATTCTTGCTCTTCGTCAAACTACTATTTGGATTTATAGTAACATTACACAGTAAGACTGGACACCCTTTATTAAGGGCCTTAAAGTAGCTGATAAGTAGTGGCTGGTAGCAGTGGAAACTACCTTATAGTCTGAGCAGAAGGGGGCATAGCTAGTAAACCTGTGCCAGCCTTTCCTAAGAGTGTGTATGTGTGTGTTTGTATATATATCAAATCTCAAAGAGTTTGCATGTCAGCTACTTGGGCAGGGACACAAAGCACTGGTTGGACAGAAAGGGTACTGGAGATCTTGGTTTGGCCACTCAACTGAGATCTCAACCCTATAGCTGTGCCAGTGGGGAGTTTTATTGGGGATCTGGAGAAAAAAAGCCTCAGACTGACTGTGATCTCTGTGTGCTCCTAAGGGAAAGTGTACTTTACTGTGTGTGTACTTGTCATCCTCCCAGTGTGTACATCTCCCACTGTTGCCAGTGGTGAGGATTGAGGCTTTTTGATTACTGGGCCAGTGTTGGGGTGCCACAGTTCCTAAGACTGCTGTTAGCATTAGATTTGGAACAGCTTTAAAAAGATGAATAGCATATCAATAGCATATCAAAGTTGGATAGCTATCCTATGTCTGGAGCCAATAAACTAATAGAGAACTTAGAGTCCAGATACTCAACAATAGTGGACTTCCTGGATGGATAATAGGAGATAGCTCTTATTAGTTAACTTCTGCTGTTCTTTCATTTGCCCTACATAGAGCCCCAAGTCACCTTTCAGAGGCTGATGAATAAAGTACTGAAGACACACTCACTTCATGCTGCTGCATACCTAGATAACATGGTCATTCATTCAGAGGACAAGGAGTCTTTAATTACCAAATGTACAGACTGTGCTATGTCACTAAGACAGGATACCAAAACCACAGGCTGTCCTATATCTGTAAGAGAGGATACCAAAACTGCAGGCTGTGCTACATCTATAAGACAGGATACCAAAACTGTAGGCTGTGCTATGTCTATAAGACAGGACACCAAAACTGTAGGCTGTGCTATGTCTATAAGACAGAATACCAAAACCTCAGGCTGTGCTACATCTATAAGAGAGGATACCAAAACTGCAGTCTGTGCTATGTTTATAAGGCAGGATACCAAAAACTGCAGGCTTTGCTATGCCTATAAGACAGGAAACCAAACGTACAGACTGTGCTATATCTGTAAGACAGGATAACAAAATCACAGGCTTTGCTAAACTCAAAAATAGACAGGCTTGACTGTGGATGCTGAGAAATATAAACTGGACACAACTGAATCTTAGTGTTTTGGTATGTTTTAATGGAAGAGAAGCAAGACTACAAGTAAAACAATAGAGGCCATAAAATTGGCCTCTACCATCCATTATGAAACAGATGAAGGTGAAGAATTATATACTGCCTTCAGTTGGTTTCTTGCTGTTACTTGCATTTACATGCATGCATACCACAGTATATTTAACTATTTATTGTGACCAACTAGTCTTATTACTGTATTGTACTAAGTACAATAAATACACTGAGACAAACAGCTTCAGTTAATATACATTTTACTATTACATTTTCCTTTCGGATCGACAAGCATGCAACACAGATGTTGTCAGCTCTCTATGGCAAATTCCCAAAGCTTGTTTATACACACTCATATTTATATCAAAAGCCTGATATTTTTTTTTCAGTTTGATGTATTACAATCTTCCTTTGTATAACACTTTTCTTTGTTCTTCTAATTTAAGATTTGTAGTTGATTCTTTCAAGTTCGGTAGTCAAAGGAAACTCAGTCTTGCACTATCTGAAACTTGATGTTCCAACCTTATCTTGCTTGATGTTACATCTCTTTACTTCATTGATGTCCTTCCAGTTGCCATCTGCACAGTTATTTTTACAGACTTTGTTTCTCAATAATATGCTCCTTTACATGGATGCCAATATCTAATTAAGCTATGCCAGCACACTTACTACTTCTTATTTTTCAGCATTTTATATTATTCCTAAATTAACTCTTTATATTTCATATCACTCTTGCAGCTTTTTATTAAAGCTAATAATCATGCTAGTGAAAAGACAGTGAACTATTATTCTTTCAGTTCCCCGTTATTTATTTATTTATTTATTTTTTTGAGGAACGGACTAAACTTCAATTAAAGAAAAGACTGCATTTGTTTCATTAGCATCACTATTTACAGTATCTACCATGACTTGTTGAATTATTGAACCTCTTTGTAACCTGCAGCATATAAAACAATTTCAAGTTGTCATTATTATTATGACCCCTAAAACTATCAATACAGGCTGTATTAACTAATTTAGCAATTTGGTCTCAGATGATGATCATCTTATGAATATGTGCCACCAGTTATGGGCAGTGTCAGCTTTTGTTTTTGTCTTTTACTATTAGCACTGTTATTTGAAACCACACATACAAACTGTGGTGCCACTTTAACAAACATTTTGAAATTTGAAGGGAATATTGTACATTAGTACTATATTGTAATCTGTCTATCAAAGATAGTTGTAATGACTTACTAAATAGTAGGATTTCATTGTGCTTGTAAATGTACAATCTGTGAAATATCTTGTTCTACTAGTTTTTATACCAAGCTCTTTTAATTCTGCATTTGGTATCTTTAAAACTTGGAAATGTAGTGCAAGTGGATGGCATTTTTACCATTTGATCTGTATGAAGTACTGGCCTGTTTCCCAAAATGGTAAGTATTTTACCTCATGGTCCTTTTCTTGTATTACTGTGTTGTTTATACAAATACCCTTTTTTCCCCTGTTGAGTTTATTCTTACTTCTGTGTTATTGTCTACACACTGACATTTTTTCATGATGTCTTTTCTTGTCAGAACCATTACAATTTTGAGGTAATGTACAGCATCTAATAGAGATAGAGCTGTTTACTGAAATGTTTGTCGGTCTTTGATTTTTTCTCTAGTTTTATGTATACCTGACCTTGTTCAGCTAACTATGCTGTTGTATTTGTCTTAAATGTTATCTTCCCAAAGGTACATGCTGTATGCTTTTTACAACTGAAATTGTCATGTTCTATTTTGCATAGCATTTTCCTAAGTTTTATTCATGAAATATTGTAATTTCCCCCTGTTTTGATGTTCAGAATAATGCAAATGAAATGCAGATGTCTGTGTTGAATGCTGCATGCCTTGTCTCACAGCTGCATTTTTTATCTACAGTCCTAGAAGCATGTTCCAGAGAACATTCAGCTTGTCTCAAGCTGTACCAGAATATATGTATGCTAGCAAACAGAAATACATGTATTTAACTAACTATATTATGTTTACATATATTATAGCAACAGATGTGTATATGCATCTACCTAGCAAATAGATGTGCATATGCATTTATACATTTTTAAACATATCTATCACTGTATACATTCCCTCTGTTTTATTTTAAATATTGCTATTAACTAGAAACACGTTGGGAAACAGAACCTTTAGTTTTCTTTTGATACAGCAAGTTAACACAGTTTAATATTGTCAACACAATGATGACAAGCATTACTATTAGAAATGGATGAATCTGAATATGACTCTACACATTGATGTTCTATACATTAATTTATTGACAATGCTTGAGGATTTTATTGCAAAGGCATTGCAGTCTTTTTTTGAAAAAACTCATATGTCACAAATGTCAAGCTTTGACGTGTTACTCTGTTTACATAGATAAACCATTTACTATATACTGTACAGAATACACTTGCTTGTACATATTGTTTTTGTATTTGTACATACATGGCTGTAATGTACACTCAGTCCAGTTTTCAAACCTAGGATTAAACTGAAGCCTGCTAATTACATTACTTGAAACATTAAAATGTATGTTTGGTATTAACACTTTGTACTTTTATTTTAGTACTTTTTGCAGTATTGTTTACACAGTTAGTGTAAAATTGAAAACATGCCCTTCCACCTGTAGTATACATCATTTTATTGCAGTATTGTTTATTTGCTTTATGCTGTGAAAATTGAATGTATGCTTGTCCGTTGGGTGTTACTTAGACTGTGACAGTTTGGTCTTACACATTTGCTTATTTTTTGACCATTTTCAAAAACAGAAAATATTTTATAAAGCTTTTGCTGTTGCCTATACTGTCAAAGTTGTAATAGGAATCGCTTTTACTCATTTTGAAAATATGTTTACTGTTACTACTAGCTATTTGTACCCTCCCTTTTTGTAAAGGGACATGCATAATTTATTTTAACTGCATACTATAAGTCATGTACTGACTGTACTTAATGTAGTATTTACTTGCAAACAGATTATTAATGACATGTATGCACAATTGTGACACCTTATTACAATTACTAAACAGGATTTTGGTAGACTTTGTGCTTTTTGTTTAATGCTGCATGTGAATACTTAACAATAATGTTTTAGAAAAACATAAGCCATTTGGCCTGGTGACCAGTCTTGTTTCCTTGACCTTATAAATTTCAGTACCAGTAACATTTTATTTTATAATTTTTTTGTAATGACCCATTTCAGCCTGGAAAGATTTGAGCTCACATTATTTACTTTTTTTTTCTTTTTGCGCATTCCCAGATGCTTAACCCATAACTCCTTCAGCACTTACTCGTACCTTCAGTCATTCATTAATATACTTGCAACTTGATACTAGAATGCAGTTGTAATAAACAACTTGCTTAACTATGCATAATATTGCTTTTGAATACTGTTTTTGCTGGAGTCTTTGCTATTTTTGATGCTATTATATAATTACAAAATATTGTAAGAAACAAAAGAGATATTGGCTTAACTAGCACATGCTTAAAACAAATATTTTTACATGATTTACGTTTGCTGTTGTCTGCCTTTTGCTGCACTCTAGGTGAAAAGAAAATACATGCATGTCAGTCTTGTGACATCATGTCTTTTCTGTGTTTAGCTACTCTTATTTGATTTTTATGCCCTAGAACTGCTTTGTTATTTGAAATGGTTTTAACATCACTATTTAAGTGCCTTGCTTTAACTGAATGAAAGTTTGTGCTGTGTACACTTAACCATTTTTTAAAGGTAGAATAGTACATCATAAATTATTTTTTTATTAGTATAGTGAACTGCTGTTGCTTTAACTTTTTACTAACCAGATTATATTTGTCAGTATTCTGTTCTGCTGACTTTAAAGCTCTTATGCACTTCTGAAAAAGTGTTTGCATATGTTGTCTGAACTTTTTGAACTCACTTTGTGTCTTAGAAGTTTATTAAATCTTTTTGTCAGTTCACCATGAACCTCGTCTCTGTTTTTTATCTGTTTTGTAATGTGCAGTGGTTTTATGCCACTTTTGTCTAGCAAGATGTACAAAAGATTTTGTAAATAACTGACTTGACTGATATTGTAACTCTGAAATTAACATTTTACATGTGGTGACAAGGAGTAATGCATTTGCTTGTTTACCATTACTTTTATGACATTGCACACAGAAAGTAGTTCCATATGACTTGCACAATAAATGTTTACTGTAATACGAATGATGTTGCTGTTTCAGATACTAGTCAAACGTAATGCATTTATATAAAGCATTGACATCAACTTTACTTAGTAAAGTACTACATGTGCTACTGTTTTGTTTATACCAATCTTTAAATCCTATCTATATATGTGCTGGACTATTTATTACTGTCTACCTGAAAGGTAGCCCTACATTTTGTACTTTTCTGTCTTATGGCATCCATGCTGTAGAATGAGAAACAAAAAGAAAATTACCAGTTTCTGTGTGGAAGGTGGCCAAGTCTTCCATCAAGTAAGCGTGGAAAGTTCCTCATTGAATCTCCCAAAAGGTGGTCAAACACAGCTGGCAGATTCAACTGTGTGAATGTACAGGACTTGTGGAACTTGCAGAGATACAATGTTCTGTTACTGGATACTGTGCAGAAGAAGGAGGCAAATGTTTGCAGTACAACTGGACATACTAACTGAATAAAATAAAAAAGCGGCTGTAGTTGTCACAAGAAGAATCATTTGGTCCGTCAACTGTAGCTCGCCATTGGAGAATTATATACTGCCTTCTGCTGGTCTCTTGCTGTTACTTGCATTTACATGCATGCATACCACAGTATATTTAACTATTTATTGCGACCAACTAGTCTTATTACTGTATTGTACTAAGTACAATAAATATACTGAGACAAACTGCTTCAGTTAATATGCATTTTACTATTACATTTTCCTCTTGGATCTACAAGCATGCAACACAGATGCTGTCAGCTCTCTATGGCAAATTCCCAAAGCTTGTTTATACACACTCATATTTATATCAAAAGCCTGATATTTTTTTCTCAGTCTGATGTATTACAATCTTCCTTTGTATAACACTTTTCTTTGTTCTTCTAATTTATGATTTGTCCTTGATTCTTTCAAGTTCAGTGGTCCAAGAAAACTCAGTCTTGCATTATCTGAAACATGGTGTTCCAGCACTATCTGAAACTTGATGTTCCAACTTTATCTTGCTTGATGTTACATCTCTTTACTTCGTTGATGTCCTTCCAGTTGTCATCTGCGCAGTTATTTTTACAGACTTTGTTTCTCAATAACATGCTCCTTTACATGGATGCCAATATCTAATCATGCTATGCCAGAACACTTACTACTACTTATTTTTCAGCATTTTATACTATTCCTAAATTAACTCTTTATATTTCATATCATTCTTGCAGCTTTTTATTCAAGCTAATAATCATGCTAGTGAAAAGATAGTGAAGTATTATTCTTTCGGAAGGTTTTAATTAGATTAGGTTTTTTTTTTTTTTTTGGATCATAGCCTGATTTTGCAGAGACTGCCTGCCATTTGAGATATTGTACAGAGAGAAACTCCTGTCAAGGTACAATGCACTCTTGAGGCAGACAAAGCAGTTAAAGAACTAAACAAGATCCTATGTTCTGAACCAGTATTAGTGACTCCTGTCTTCTATATACTGAAGCATTAGAGGTGTATTTGGAGTAGTGCTGCCCCAAGACAGTCAAGTAATGAAGGCTCATGTAATATATGCAAATGATTCCTTGAGGAAAAAACAGTGTTTCAGCTAACTTGCTTTTGAATTTCTGTAACTGTTTACCTTTTTAAGTCTTTACTGGTGCTTTCAGGCCAGTATATGCATATATCCCATTGGAAGGTATTCAAGGAGAGGAACACCCTGTGTGCTATATAAGACAAAACTTGGGCAATGTGAAAAAGAGATATTTTTTAACTAAAAGAGACTTTCTAGCAGTTTAGTTTCTCTAAGTCTTTTGGATTTCAAATGCTATGGCAGGAATGGACCCCATACCTAAGTCAGGGTACAATTACAGTTCATGAAATTAGTATTGTTTCAGTCTTCAATGTTAGCTCTTCTCAGAACCTGCAATATTCGCAGACTTGCCTCCTTCTGTCATGTATATAGGGTTACATGTATTGGTAGCCTAAGTATGGCTGCAAATTATTTTTAAGTATACCCATTGTTTCTATTACTATCAGAAATTTCTGAATATCTTTCTTCCACACTATTCTCATTTCTGTCTGCAAATCTTGATATTTTATGACATTGTGTTTCTCTTTACATAAGACACTGTAATCATTTGGTGAAGTAATTTCAATAATCAATGCTACGCTTGTCTTTTTTTTCATGGACTACTATATCTGGTTTTCTTGCATCTATTTTTTGAACTGTAGGTAACTGGTGATCCAGTGTGATATGCACTTCATCATTCTCTATAATGCTTTGTGGTTGTTCTTTCTAATGTTTTTCAGCTACTTCTATATTGTAGTGTTTGGACAATTCTCATTGCAACAATCGACAAATTATTGTGCTTTTCAGTATATAGGCCCTCTGGCATGAGTGTTTCATACCTAGCAATAAGATGTGCAACTGTTTCCAGTTCTTTTTTTATCGAACCTGCAGTTGTCTGTTTTCCGAGCTTTTCACTGGATTTTTCTAACCACTGTGTATTTTGTCCACTATCCTGGGCCACCATTATTAACCTTTTATCTTTTGGTTTAAATTCACTTCTTCTTAACCATCCCTCCCTCAGCTTTTGGCCAACATGAGGTTGTTCTAGAAAATCTTTGTACTGGCCACTATATGTTTGGGTTTTCTGCATTTTCTTCCTTCTCATCTGATCTTTCTCTTTATATTATTTCTTTTGTTTTTAATATATTCAGATGCTATATGATTTTTTCTACTCTACTTCTGGATTGATTTGCATTCCTGCTTGTCACCAAAATGGTTCTGATAAACTAAGCAAAGATATTATCTTAGACTGCTTTTTCTCATGTTTTAATATTTTCACTATGTCTGGATCTAAGGTGGTCTGCAGATAAGAATGCAGTCCTATGACTGCAGATTTATAAATGTAATACAATTTCAAGGAGGCCCATACATCCTTCAGAGCGAGGAACATATAATCTTGGAATCTTGGTATACAGTTACTTTTATATATCATTTGATAAGCATGAAGTATTTTTCTTATTTTCACATCCAATTGATGCAATCATTTTTGAGGCCAGTTGATCCCCAAAAATGTAAGTTAAAACAGGAAGATCAAATTGATTTATAGCTTGGACTTATTTGAAGATGTGGAGGCAGTTTTCAATATCACTTTTGTTCATATTTTATTGTTGAGCCTTTATATAGTCCCATATATTTATACGCTAGCTCCTGCTCAAGTTTATTTATATCACATTCCTGTCCCAGGTTAATATTTTCTTGGTGCTGCGGCTATTCTGTTTCACCTATCCTGTTTTAAATGTTATTTTTGCACATTTATCAAGACCAAATGACATTCTATCATCATCTGAGAAAGTTTTAACCATTTATAGTTGTGCTTTTAACTCAGTATCCTTTAAACAAGGTTGTTTTGGGGAGCCAAGTTGTAACCATGGCCTAATCTGTTAACTAAATAGCTTAATGAGTTAATGGCAAGATAAAACAGCAGCAGTCATAAAGAATCATTGTTGAATATCCCTCTAATTTTTTTATCCCTGGGATAATAATTTGTCATTTGCCATGGCTCATCTGCAAAGTGGTGTGCCATTGTTTCTTGGTCACTGTATTGTAATTTATCAATGTAAGGTGCATCTTATACATCTGTAAGCATTCCTTTATCCGTGAATGGGGGAGGCTGTCAAATGCATTTTTTGTAAATAACCAGTGCCATACATAAATTATTCTTCTTTTACAATTCTCAATTAAAGCGTTATTTAGCAACAAAAGATCATTTTTTCCATGTGACTTTCATTGTTACCTTTTTGGTCTATTACCATAGTTGAGTTGTATTCGTACCTCTCAAGTGTACAGATTTTCGCAGAATGTCCAGATTTTTTGCCTTATATTTTTGGTCCATTTTCCATAAAAGTATGGTTTTCTGGCAAATTAGTGGCAAATTATTAAAGTTAGAAAATAATGGCAGACATATGAGTTTCAGACTTTATACCCTTCAGAAAATTCATGCTAATGCAAAACCTGTTATTCTATCAACTTTCTAAGTTTGTAAGAGCAATATTTAAAAATTGTCTCTATTTTGGGCCTTTGTTCCACTTTCATTTATGGCATTGTCCAGATTTCTTGCTCTAAGAAGTGGTGTGGCTGTTTTTCCTAAATGACTATAAACTCTGTCTGCATCACTTGCAGTATATATTTTGTATATTGTCAAGAGGTAAGTTATTTGTCCGTGGTTCTTAGAATGGTTTGCATGTTCAGTCTTAAGGAGGAGTATCTTTTACCTGTTGTTTACCAGGCTAGCATCTCTTTGTGGTTTGCAGATAAGTAATTCTTACTCAGGGCTAAATCTCTGTGTAAATATGTTAATGCTCTAAGCCAGACGTTAGGTACTGCATCTGGGCCAGTGGTTTTCTTGTTTGGGCCTTTTCTTAATTTTGCCTCAATTTCTCTGGACATTACTTCATCCCATTGTATATCTTCTGCATTGGACATCCTTACTGTTTCTTTTAATTCTTCTGTCCATTCAGCATCTTTGTTATGTTCAACAAGGTCTTCATAAATACTTCTCCAAAACGTGCCTATTTCTTTTTCTTTTGGTGGTGTTTCTATTCCTTTTATTTTGTTTCCTATTTCTCTATAAAACCTTTTTGGGCCATCAGTGGATTGCATTTTGGGTCTTATCTATGTCTTTCATCTATCTTACAATGTCTACCCATCTCTATTAAATCAAACAGGTCTTCTCAAATAATGTTCTACTGGATTGAGAGTATCCTCTTTGCTGTTTCCTGTGCATAATCTACAGAAAGTTCCAGAAAATCTTCCAGTGATACATCCTCTTCATCTGCTGCTACTTCTTATGGGAACCCTTTGCAAAATTACCTGTGTCTGACTTACCACTCTTTTTTGCTTCTTGCTCCTTGCCTTGCTCAGCAGCTTCAACTTGACTTTCATACCCATCTCCTAGAGAAGGCTCCAGAGAATAGTAATGTTGCAAACCTTCTTCAGAAGCTTCCTGTTCCACCTGCTGCTCCTTAACCTGAGGAACTGTAATTCCATCATGCTACAACATTACCTATGTTGGATTCTCCACACTAAATTATTCACTTCACAGATAATCCATAACTTCAGTTTTTATGTATTTAACTTCTATCGTACTAATCCTATTTTCTACATTCTCTGCTTTGTTTTCATATTCTTTGTATTGTGAAATGTTTCATATCTAGCTGCCTTTGCATGTATTCTCTTCAAATATTTCTAATTTCTCCTTTCCATAAATACTGAATCATACCAGATCTCTTTTTCTTTCCCATGTCCATGTTTCTTTTTATACCTTTCGGAAATCTCCATTTTTTTCTTTATATTTTTACACTTCCTCTGTTGCTGTTTTTCCAGACAGCCCAAAGTGTCTTCTTCTATGCAATGTTTTTCATAAATCAGTTGTATCAATACATACAATTTTTTATTTGAATGATTTGACAGTTTTTTCTTGTGAAATAATTATTTTTTCTTTGAACTTCTCTTTTAATCTTCCTAATCATCTTCTATACAGAAATTCTGGGCTTCTTGCGTAATCATAACAATATATAATTTCTTCAATAGTCCACTTTGTCATCTTTATGGATCTTTTTTTGATCTATTATTCTTCTGCACTTTTTGTGGATTACTTCCTCCTTCTACAACAGGGAGACCATCTTCCCCCTGAGATGGGCCTAAATCTGTTGCAGAAATGTTTGTTTATCCTGATGATTCTACTCTGCTTTTTTTTTCCAGTCCTGGCAATAGTGTGTACACCAGGACTGGGCACTTCTTTATCCTGGGACCTGTGCACCAAGCAGTCTTTTTTATTTTTAACTGACTGCTGTCCATGATATGTGCTGTATAAAATGCAGTTTACAGTATATATCAGTGTCATCTTGGTGAGATGTTGTGAAAACAGGGTTCATCACGTGAATGTACTCACCAAGACTTGAGTATGAATTTAGTTCCTGCAGTACTACTGTCCTTTTTTTCTAATTTTATCTTCCATTTAGACCCTCTAAGTTTCTAGCAACAAACTGAGCATTCTATGCAGCAAGGAATTATTTGCTAGAGCCTTTAGTACCAGATCATGCCATATTACAATGACTAAGTACAGAGACCGATAGCAATAAGAAATTGTGCTTGTGATCATGCACTCTCTCTCCTCTCGTTCAGTATATACTAACCCACAGGCCTGGCCTAATTACCTGAAATGCTGATTGGTTGTTGAGGTCCTACAGTGAATGTTATGAGACCAAAGTGCCTGATTTTGTACTGGGAGGGGTTAATTATAGCACATTGACTTTAGGAAATGTGTAATATGAAATTAAAAATGCATGTTGACTTTGAAAAATTTGTAATGTGTTTTTAGATGTACTGCAGTGCTGAGTGTAGACATATTCTGACAGAACTTAGTCCAAACTACCGTGGAGTATGGGAATATTCTCATAGAATCCATCCATCCATCTATCCTCAACCCCTTTTCCTATTTTTGCATATGGGGTCGGGGTGTCACTTCAGCAGTGACAGTCATCTCGAGCCAAGCTTTACACCACTGGGTGGCTAGCCCTGCCACAGTAGTTCATTTGTACCACTTACTCGCACACACAATCTCACTTACAGCCAGTTTAGTGTCCAGAACTACCATCTAGCTAGATAACAAAATCTTAATTGCCATTTACCTGTGGTATAAAAGAGAGTAGCCTGGAGGCCTAACTCAGGAATTAAATTCACAGCCTGGAAGATCATCTGAAGGAAGACTGAACAGTGAGATCTCAGTCTTGGATAATATAAGCAGTATACCTTGTGGAGCTCAAATCTAGGCATGGGAAAAGGCAACAGCCTTGGCATTATTTTTTTAAAAGACAACCTATACCCTGGAAGGATTCTGTGAACTGAACATTTTGGTGATAAGTAATTAAAGGTGCTGTGTTTGATTTTTTTTGAACTAGAAGCTGTGAGGGCAATTATTTGATTTTGTTGGATTATGTGGATTACTGAATAAACTTAATTTTTAGATAAAACCTGTCTCCAGAGTGCCCTTTAACTTATACATGCATTCAGATCTTTATCTATATACAGTAGAGAGTCAATTATCCAAACTAATCGAGACCTAGAGTAGGTCAGATAATCAAACATATAACTGACCTGGATTAAAAAAAAAAAAAACATCTAAAATCTTTTCTTTTTATGCACACAGGAATACACTTTTCAAACTTTCAGCGATTCCAATAGACAATAAAAAATATTTTATACACAAGAGCTGGCTACAAGCTCAAAAAACATTCTCAAGCAAATACGTAGAATGTTTACATATTCAGACTATGATTTTTCCTACTTGAAAATTTTGGAAGGCTTGTTCTGATAACTGATGTTCCTGATAATCGATGTTTGGATAATCAACTCTCTACTGTATATCTATATCTATCTATACACACACAGACACATTTATATATATATATATATATATATATATATATATATATATATATATATATATATATATATATATATATATATATGTGTGTATGTATATATATATATATATATATATATATATATATATATATATATATATATATATATATCAAATTAACCTCACTCAAAAAATGAATGAAGAGAAGAAATTTTAACTAAGAAATGAACTTTGTGACAATAACAGCATTCAAAGAATAGTAAATCACATCAACAACTCTTGTAGTACTTTAGCGCTTTTGTCTTATTTATTATTATTAGTTAAAATTTCTTCTCTTCGTTCATTTTTTGAGTGCGGTTAATTTTAGTTGTAAGTCTTTTACTCCACGTGACAGTATGGCAGGAAACATAGCACCCAACTCAGGCTGTAGTAGCCAACTGAAGACAGAAGCAACCAGGAATAGGACACCAATTGATCCAACAACAGTTCTTACAAAATTATCGGAAGGAATTCATTTGGTGCAGGATCTCTTCGAGGACCTAAACAGCAGACCTTTAACACCTACAAATGAAAGGATCACCAGGGACCACACTGAACCCCCGGACCACTCTGGACTCAGGGCCACAATTAACAACAGAACTGGGACAGAAATAAGGACCACACAGGCTCTAGACCTAATACTCATGCAGACAGACATTAATCCCTTCCATTGCCCAGTCCAGAATACAACAGTACAAATGGAGTACAGCCAAAGCAGGGGGGGTCTCACAGAGAAAAATGTAAACCACCAATGACCAGAAAAAAATGATAGTGAACACGCAGTAATGAAGAAATAATGATTATTTATTTATAATTAGGAATTATAAATAAATAATCATTATTTCTTCATTACTGCGTGTTCACTATCGTTTTTTGCTGGTCATTGGTGGTTTTATTGCCCGGTCCAGAATACAACAGTACAAATGGAGTACAGCCAAAGCAGGGGGGGTCTCACAGAGAAAAATGTAAACCACCAACGACCAGCAAAAAACGATAGTGAACACGCAGTAATGAAGAAATAATGATTATTTATTTATAATTAGGAATTATAAATAAATAATCATTATTTCTTCATTACTGCGTGTTCACTATCATTTTTTGTTGGTCGTTGGTGGTTTACATTGTTGGCTTGACCCTGCATGCCATCCTTGCGGAGCGTATGGTTGTTTGCGGGTCTCACAGAGAGCCAGGTCTCTGATTACCAGATTCGAGAGACTGATTAAAACCTACAAAACCCTGGAGCATGACAACTTCTATCTGGAAAGGTGTTTAGAGCTGGATATAGTCCCACAGGGTCTCAGATGTAACAAATTTCCTAATAAGACCACTCCAAACTCTCAGCTTCACAAAGAACTGGTCAAAATATATAATGACTCTGGGCTAGTAGCTATCAAAGCCCTCATCCAAAGCAATACTGAGAGTATGGCCACCCACAAGTCTCAAATAGATGATCTGCAAACATGCATCCTGCAGGATCCCACATTTATTGACTTCCTGGAAATGTGGGACAATGTACCGCACAAAACTACTAGGCATGTGGTGACAATGACTGAACGCAATAAAGGCAAATTGCTTAGGGACATTAAACAATATGAGGAAGGAAAAGCATACCCGATCAGGCCGACATGCTCCTTAGACACATGGAGAAGGCCAGACAGATATCCCACAACCAACCCATTGTCCACAACCGACCTAAGGCCTATGACAGTATTACAAGAACCCACAAATGGACCCAACACACCCGAGGTGGACAGACTCCTCATCACATCCAGCCCACTATCAGGGAGTAGTTCCCAGATGAGGGTACATACTTCTCCTAGGTCACAGCCAAGACCACAACCTCTTCTCCAGAATCAGCTGAAACAGGGAGATCCAGATACCAGTGAACGTGACCACCATGACAATAACGAGGACAACAACAACACAAACTGCAGGATAACGGACATTGCGATCAATCAAGGAGGGGTTTAATCAGACCCCACCAATGAATGACCAGTCTTCCAGCAACAACAATGTTTTTTTATCTTCAGCAGGACTCACAACCAGAACCAGGATGTATACCAGGTTCAGACCTGGGGGTAATGAATGAAACTGGAACCACAACACCAACAATATTGAGGGAAGGAGGGGGAATAACAATCACAGGGGAAGAAGGAGAAGGAACGGGATACAGTAGTAGTATTACTGAGATGGACTACCCTGATCACCCTCCCCATTCACTGATACCAGCACCTGATAGCACCAGCTTGAGGTCTACAGTGGGGGTAGGTGACATTTTTAACCTCACCACACGAGTTTTCTCGGAAAGCCATCATGAGGTACTGAAGAAAGGCTTTTCTTTCATCCCGGCACAGAGAACCAACATGGCGGATGTTGTCCTGGACCTCAAGTGCTACCTGAGAAAGTTACAACTAAAATTAGATATGCAACAACATGAATAGGAAGAAAATGAGGAAAGCTTGGAGGATAACAACAAACCCCTTACCATGAAGAGCCTGTACACTCCTGCACTCTCCAACACACTAAGCCTCTTTGCGAGTACCTGCGAAAGGGATATCAGGAAACTCCTTTCTGATAAGCCCCCGGCAAAGTGGCAAAACCTGAACAGGGAAGAAAGACAGGCTTGAAAGGAACTGAGTCAGGACAAATCCCTACGAATCATGAAGGCTGACAAGGGATCCGGGATACTAGTGATGGAGCAGGAGAGATATATCCAAACACTTGAAGCATCCCTCATGGATAACCAGTTCTACAAAAAGGTCAGCATCAACTAGGTACAACAAAACTTTAAACAAATTGATAACCTACTATTGGAACTGTACCTCAGGGATGAGATCTCTCAAGATGAAAAAGACTTCATGCAGGTCATGACACCCAGCCTTGGAAACTTTTTTTGAATTCCCAAGGTTCACAAACACCCTGAAAAATCCACCTTTCTGCCACATGGTGTCGAACTGAAGGACAAAAACAGAAAAGATTTTGCAATACGTGGACCACATCCTCAACCCCATTGTACAGAACAGCAAATACTATTCCAAGGACTCCTGGGCTTTTCTAAATGACATCTCCAAACTAAGGCTGGATGGAGGGGAATATTTACTGCTCACCCTAGATGTAGAAGCACTCTACACAAACATCTCCCATGCCAAAGGACTGACCTTCACCAGACAGTACCTGAACAGGCACTCCAACCTAAGATTAATACTGTATGCAGGTTAACAGAAGCAGTATTAAGAAATAACTTCTTTCAATGGGAAGATTTACCACCAACAGAAAGGGGTAGCCATGGGGTCCAAAATGGCCCCGGCATATGTGAATTTAGTCCTCAGTGCCTGGGAAATGGATAAGGTTGAATCGCTGCCCGGGTTCAACAACACCATAATGTACAGGCATTATACTGATAATGTCTTTTTTGTCTGGAAGGGGGACAGACTTTCTCTGAGCAATTTTCTGGAAACCCTTTTCCAGAGTCTGGACTTCTTGATCCTCATGGTAGGACATATCGGAACCACCACTCAATTCCTGGATATCCACCTCACTATAGACCCAGAAAGTAGACAGTTTGACTCCAACATCTACCACAAGCCCACTTTCCAGAATAACTATCTTGAGTTCAGCAGCCAGCATCCCCATTTCATGAAAAAGAATTTTGTAAAAGGACAATTCATCCGGTTATCCAGACTCATTTTTAGGGATGTGGTTTTCATCAAGGAAGGCTTTTACCTCAGAAACTTGTTCTTAGAAAGGAAATACCCAGAGTATTTAGTGGACAGCCTGTTCCAAGAGATCATACAGCACAGACACTCCAGGTACCCACCAATCCTAAAAAAGGGATTCACAGCAAGGGCACAGAACGGACCGAACAAAAAGGACTGGGTGGCAAGTTTTCCCGTTCCAATGTCCATGGATATGTTCAGAATCAGAGGGGTCCTCACTAACAATTGGGACATCTTGGAAGGAGAAAAAGTCTGACAAAGTTACTTGGGACATCCCCAAACTTCTTTTTCAAACGAATCTCTTCTTTTGGTGGTGCGTTCGAGAGAAATAAAAGCCCATCCCCACAGAATGAAGTATCAACAGAACCTGGAATGTCTGACTGTGGCAAGTGTGTCACCTGTGTACACATATGAAAAGACAACAATGTCACCTTCCTGCACTGCAACAGAACTGTCCGTCTACATGACCACTATGACTGCAACACAAAAAATGTAGTCTACTGTGCTTTCTGCGAACATTGCAGGAATTTCTATATCGGCAAAATGAACAGAAAGCTGAGTAACCATATTAAAGAACACACTGCAGCAATACGCAAACAGGACAGTTTGAATGCCTTGGCTAAACAAAGTGCTATTTGCCCAAACTTCACAGGATTCAAATTCACAGAGCTTGAAAAAATAACAGAGTTTGTAGGGGACATGGACACATTCCTGCAAGCCTGGGAATTAAAATGGCAGATAGAACTGAGAGCTGATGTCTATTCAGGTCTCAACGAAACATTGAACATTAAATCTGCACTTAAATGGTATAGAGATTGAAATGTGATAGGGGTTGAAAGTTTAACAACTGTGCAAGCAGATTTAATGTGCTCCCTCTCTCCCTTACTCAAAGTAAGCCTGGACATCAAATGTGCTCTTAGAAGGCATAGAGATTGAAATGTGACAGGACTTGAAGAATTGTGCAAGTGGATTTAATATGTTTATGGATTTACAACTGTGCAAGTGAATATAATGTTTTCTCTCTCTCTGACTTTTTCCTCCCCCCCTACCCCCTACACACACGCTCCCAGTCACCAGGCTAACCCCCGTCGACCCCACCAACACCCCTTTGGTCTCACTTTTCGTGCAGCCATTCAAGGGGTGGTACCATCCGAACCAGCCCATGGGCAGTACCATCCACACTGATCCAGTCTTCTGGGACTGTCTATTATACATATTCTCCTACCCATCAAACCCCGGCTCCACACTCCATGTCCTGGGCGGCCCCCAAGCAGCTCCCCCCTCAAGTCCACACCACATTCCTCCCACTCCCCCCTCGGATGGCATACCCAAACATTTCTCTACACACACACTCTGATACCCAAGCATAGTAGGACTCTCAACCTGACTCCTCCACCTTCGTCCATGCCCATCTTTATTTACCTTTGGAGGCATGGACTCATAAGTTACGCAAAGTAACTATATGTAATTTCTAGGTTGTCCCATCAGGGATTTACCAATCTGGGTGTTAATATTAGAATTATCACATCATGACTCTCATCCTTCCCAGTTCCCCCAATTTTTTTTTCTTGCTTTTGCACACGATCCCTATTAGTATGCACACGGCACCACAAGGCTATTACTGTCGGACCAATTTATCTTATGTAACTGCGATTGTAATGTTTATGAAAATGCACACAGCACCCTACCTGTTCACACTTTACTATTGGAAAGGAACTGTTGTTAATTTAAATGGCCTGCTAGAACTAATGTATTTAAAGGAAGTGAAAATGATTGCTCACACTTATGAAACATGTCTTTCTGAAGAAGTCTTGATAATAAATAAGACGAAAGTGCTAAAGTACATCAAGAGTTGTTGGTGTGATTTACTATTCTTTGAATGCTGTTATTGTCACGAAGTTCATTTCTTAGTTTTATATATATATATATATATATATATATATATATATGTGTGTGTGTGTGTGTGTGTGTGTATGTGTGTGTGTGTGTGTGTATACATATATATATATATATATATATTCATAGATAGATTCATAGATTCATAGATAAGGACTAAGCTAATTGCCCTTGCGAGTCATTGTAAGCCAAGCCAAATATCCCTTGTGAGATTCAAACCCTGCACCTTGTGTTTGCAAGGCAAACATCTTAACCATTAGGCCACCCTCCCAACCAATATATATATATTAGATATATACATGTATGTGTGCATGTCTTTGTGTGTGTATATATATATATATATATATATATATATATATATATATATATATATATATATATATATATATATATATATATATATATATATATGAGACACACACACGATTTACACATATTTATATATAAAGAGAGTTCAAATCTGGTGCATGTAGAGAAAGTAGCTGAAGGTGCACATTTAGGAAAATAAACACCACCAAAAACAGCAGGATAAGACAAAATCTTCTTTTGTTTGTGACCAAACAGCACACAGGATAGATATCCTCCATTCAAGGACACACTAGGAGCAGAATTTTTAATACATCACAGAAACAGAGAAAAATATTTGAAAGAACACAAGCAAATCATTGACTGGAATGCAAGGAAAAGGCTAGGCACTTTTTGAAGATATAATATAATTCTAGTAAAGCATAAATGAAATGTGTTTGCTTCCAGAACATTTACTTTTCTATATAAATTCTTCAGAATGATGAACGGTGAACTACAGAAAATTCATCTGCAACTGAAGACCCATTACATGTAATGGCATGTAATGTCCTGACTGAGGAAGATGTTATAGAAAATTTGCCTGTAACTTGAAGACTCATTACACGTAATGGCACAAGTTGAGGAAAAGAGGACTCTGTGCAACTGTAGATTATTACGTTGAAGAAAATTGTGTAGTCTGATACTGTTTTTGCTTTTTGGTGCATGCATATAGTGAAACAAACTGTAAACCTTGAAAACAGCAAACAAAAATTTATTAAGTGCAAAAAATATCAACCTTCATTTATTAAACTTGATATATACTTGATAAATCTACTGTATAATAAGTATGATTTCTGAAAAAAAAATGAGACCAGTGGAATTGTCTTGCAGAGTTAATGAAAAGCTTATACTCAGAAAGTGCCTTTTTATTTTTAATCTGGGGCTTACTTTTAACATTTTAATTTTGAAAAGGAGTGTTTCATAAATTCTGTTGGACTGATAAGTCACAGACTACTTTAATGTTGAAAGACAGTTTCACAGATTTGGGAAATATTCTGGAAAAAATAGGATTTCTGTACATGAGGTAATCTCTACTTAAATTTGTTCTGCAGTCCATAAATCCCATTCATTCCCAAAACACAACTTCCCTGTATCAACTGTAGATCATGTTTTGATACTCCAGAAATCATTAATCCTCAAAGTGAGACACAGTTCCCCATCTCTGCAGTTGCATTCAAGGCTGTTGTATGGAAATCAACACTTATTTGTCAGAGAAATTCAAGGAATGATCCATGGCAGGATGGAACACATTGCAGAGCTATCCTACTGAAGGGAAGGATGAAGCAGAATGGAAGTCACTGAATTTTGAAATAGGATATTAATATGACTTGAAGTAGTTGGTAATAAGAAGGCCTTTGTGGCCAGTATGTCTTGTGGAATTCAAGGAATAAATTTTATGTGGTATTTTTAAGAGATGAAAATAACCTGAATAATTAGTACAAAGGAGTTTTGCAGAGCAAGAGTCTGCTTTGAAGCAGGATTCTGTGAGAATTATACTAGGGAACAATAGAGAATCATGCTGTATGGGTGGTAAATAGTTAGTGCAGTGAAGGTAGGACTAGTAAGTATATAACTAAAGGAAAGGGTGGATTGAGGCCAAATGAACATAAAGAGAACAGGGTACAAGAATAGGAATGAAGATAATTGTTTGTCTTTCGGTTCTTCCCGGTTAGGGGTCGCCACAGCGGAACTCCGGTCCGCTAATGATTGGTAGTTGATTTTTACGTGCCGAGTTACCAGCCCTGACGCACAACCTTCAATGAAGGTATGCCCATTCACGCATGTCTCCATGCAGAAGACGCTCTAGCTGAGAATCGAACCGGACAGCGTCTTACTGTGAGGCGACAACGCTATCGCAGCACCACCACCGCAGTTAATAGGAATGAAGATAATAAGAACTTAAAATATGTCAGAGCAACAACAAAGAAAGGGAGGAAGTCAACAATGGTAGGAGGGGCATGCAACTATATAAACAGTAAAATGTAACCTGCAAACTTCTAGTGGAACAACAATGGAGTTATTTACAGCTTTGTGCCATAGAGGGATGAAGCCCTATGGCCCAGGCAAACTGAGTCTGACCAGTAGTTTTAGAGCTGGAACAACCATGTGAGAATGATTAGCCAATCTTGGCTTGCCCATCCTAAGGAGGAGTTGGTGGTTGTGGCCAGCAAATCATCACCATGCAGACAGACGTCCGCAGTCAATGAACAGGGTCATAGGCCAGGGATGTGAGCTTGACTGAGGCAAATTCATGATGGAAGCTCTCTTCAGATTTTGTGTGTGTGTGTGTGTGTGTGTGTGTGTGTGTGTGTGTGTGTGTGTGTGTGTGTGTGTGTGTGTGTGTGTGTGTGTGTGTGTGTGTGTGTGTGTGTGTCTAAGCATGCATGTATGCTGGGCTTTCTTTGCTGACTCAGGTGCTTACCTCTGTCACCATGGGGCAGGTTTAGGCCTATAAGGAGAACAAGCCCTGGTGACTACCAGAATAATGGGTCAAGAATTGGATCTATCCTCTCAGGGGATGAGTGGTCTGTGATCAGCTCTCAAACTGAGAGGAATGAATGACTAACAGATTGTAGAGTGATAATGGTCACTAAGCAGTAGGTACAAAACATTAATACAGGAGTAATAAAGAGAGGAGCCAGAAGTAAAGGATTAAAACAGGAAAATAGAAAGGAAACCATTACAAAGGCAAAAACATCATACGCTTATATTTGCAAGAATTTATTATATGATGAATTTATTGGGGATGGAAAGGAGGTAGAAAGAGTTTCATTCAGAAGAAGGCTGTACTAGCTCTGGAGTTCAAGAAGGCTAACTAATCTTGTTTAAATGCTACCAAGAAATGGATGACTACATGTGACTGTGCATTTGAAAAAAAAATTACTGGGTACATGAAGTGGCTGTTTCAGTGAATCAGGGAGTAGTAGAGCTGAAGGAAATTTGCAGAAATATATTAAGTTCTGAAGTCTTCTTGTGTGCAAGACAGTAGAATTCAATACATAAATAAAGATTTGTGCCGTGGATACAATTGAGAGAAATAAGTGACTGAGAAATTCAGAGTAGAATTATGTGCTTTACTGGTAACTATTTGAAGTATCAAAACCTGCTAGAGCAAGTCTCAAAACACAGATACTGAATGGCCAAAAAAATGGACATAAGTATACCAAGTCCAAGATTGCCATTTCTCAGAACATTCCCTTTTCTCTGAGGTATGGTGATCTCAGAGTTTGGTACATATAAGTTTGGGGGGGTGAAATGCAGGGGTGCTTTCTCTCATGCAAAAGGGAAGTTTAAAGAAGAAGAAGAGTGATGTTCAAGATCCGCTCTTCTCCTGGCTTTTCAGGGGGTTGTTTTGGTCTGTCAGCACTCACAATTTCAAGAGCTGACATTTCATTAGGGTGCCATTTTACTCCATGGAGTATCCATACTTAACTCATAAATGCTGAAAACTGTACTGGGACCAAGCCACAGATTAGTTGTTAATGTAAAGAAAAGTAAGAAAAGGAGAAGCACTTCTTCTGGAGATTCAGAGAAAACACTTGGGTTATAATGTATGGTGCACTTGAATTAATGAAGCCCAACTCGCTTCATCATTTGCAGTGACACAATGTCCTGGATCTTGTCTTTACTGATATTATCCACCTCTTGTACAGCGCCACATGTATCTTACTCAGTTGTCAGATGAGATACAAGGTCAAAGATATTCCCCAGACAAATGCATCAGACTTTTCAAAAGCAAATCCTGAACTACATAGTGATGAAAATTATTTTCCCTGCATGCCAGCTCAGACTGAATATAGAAACAAAACCAAAGCATCTACTTCCAAATTTTACTCTAACTTAAATAGTGTTATACATAAACCAGAAACTACCAGTACCAAATACTCGGGAACATTTAAAAACAAACACTTATGATGGAACACTCATATAAATAAAATCTATAAAAAAGGAAGACTTTGCTAAGTTTTTATGCGTGGTCTCACACTTCTGATCTTAAGTGAGCACCCAAACATATTAGCAAAGAACTTAAGACAGCAGTCAGGAAACACAAAGCTGATTACAAACTCAGTATCAGATACCAAAAATAATTACAATTCCTCTTTAACTGTGTTAGAATGTTAGGAAACAATACCCATCACAGTTCAGAACTAATTTGTAATGATACTATGCATTCTGATCTCAGAGAAGTAGCTGATATCCAAGCTGACAAATTTAGCATGAACTTCACCTCACCCACCATCATCACTAACCCTCTGATTCCTCAATCCCTGATCCTTCCCACAAGATCACAATGGAACAAGTCCTATTAGCCCTTTCTAAAATAAAGAACAGTGGGTTCCTATGATTAGACTGATGCTTCAGAAAGTCAAACCACAAAAC
Organism: Protopterus annectens; assembly: GCF_019279795.1. NCBI lineage: Eukaryota > Metazoa > Chordata > Ceratodontiformes > Protopteridae > Protopterus > Protopterus annectens. Next base: position 1,333,038,182 of record NC_056739.1, read on the forward strand.
ATTGAGACCAAATGGTTGATGTGCTGAGTGAGTTAGGCCTTCTGCCCTTGCTCTGCTGTTTTCTGAAAACCTGCTGTGAGACTACAAAATATAAGTGCTTATTTTTAACTGTTTTCTGCACTTCTGATTAACTAAAACAATATATGCTGCATTTCTGTTTAAACTGTGCAACTGCTTTTTAGGTTACTGAATTCAATCCTTACCTCTGTTCTGAGCTATGTCTCCTTTTTGTTTTCTCTACTTGTTCTGTTCATTTTACTTGATGCACTTGAAAAACACTTGCATAGAGCTGAATTTAGTACTGTTTGTGACCTTTGGAGCTTGTAGTACAGTTAATCTTTTGTCTAGAGAGGCCTAGCTGTTACTTTGTGGGAGGGAGTTTCAGTTTGGTCAGATCTGGCTAGAGTTACTGCTACAGGGTTCTGTTTTAAGGTGTTTTTGATTGGATAATTTGAACTTTGAACTGCTGTTGTAAAACAAACTCCCGGAGGTCAGCAACCAGTCACTTCAAAGTGTGTGTTCGACAAATGAAAGAAACAGTTGTTAAGTGCTTTCATTAGACCTTCATCAGAACATCAATTAATCAAAAACATTCACAGTATATACCCCTCCTAACTCAGTCACATGATATACTTAGTCATTTAAAGTAAAATCATCATAAATTACCACTAAATAACATCTCTAAAAAACAAGTAAAATCATGTTATACTATAAGACAGTAAAGAGAGTTACAGTCAATGTTGACATCGCCCAGAATCACAGTTTCATAGGAAATGAACTGAGAGATCCAGGATAGGAATTGTTCAAGACTAGGGATGTTGTTTTCTGGAGGGATATAAATGGAGGCAATGGCTATTTTTTTGATTATTCAATTTGCAGTTAACTATGAAAACGTCTGCTGGGTGGAAATTAGGTGTTGAGTGAGACAGTGGGTACAGAGTGAGTTGTTCTGAGTATAATATTGCTATACCACCCACTTTTTTAGAAATCCTATCCTGTCATATGATATTCTAGCCAAAGGGTAGTATTCCGCTGTCAATTAATTTTGATTAATTGATGTTGTTCTGATGAAGGTCTAATGAAAGCGCTTAACAACTGTTTCTTTCATTTGTTGAATAAACACTTTGAAGTGACTGGTTGCTGACCTCCTGGAGTTTGTTTTACAACAGCAGTTCTTGTATTTATTCTTTGGTGTTTTGATAATTTGAACTTTGACTGGTTCCTGTTTCTCTGCCTTAAATAGCCAGTGTTTAAACCAGTTTGTGCTTGTTTGCTCAAAGCTGCAGTGAGTTAGGCCTTCTGCCTTTGCTCTGCTGTTTTCCAAAACACCTGCTGTGAGACTACAAAAGATAAGTGCTTATTTTACAACTGTTTTCTGCACTTTGGATTAACTAAAACAATATTTGCTCCATATCTGTTTAAACTGTGCAACTATTTTTTAGGAATAGTGAACTGAATCCTTACCTCTGTTCTGATCTTGTATCCCCACCCAACAGCTGTTGTGGTCTTAAAGCATGGTGGCTATTGAATTGCCCACCTCTACTATAAATTTGACATTAGACACTCCTCCCAGTCCCATTTCATCAGCTCATTCTATTTCGTACAGTGTGATCAGTTTTGAAGACCCACCCCTTTAGCTTCTTAACCTTGAATTATCTTCTGTATCCTCACTTTCTACTTAAAAAAAGAGTTCAGGCGACTAGGCAGCGAGACATTTCCCTGTGGTACATTTGACTGGGGACACATGGCTGAAATGACATTCAGCTGCAGAGAAATATGGCTGCTTGCAAATTCCCTGTGGGCAAAGTGAAGAATATGTTGCCATGCCCACAACTTCAATAACCAAATGCACAGGGGGAAAACAATGTCCATGGTCCCCAAGGGAACATGAGACAGCAGGCAATATAGCAGGCAGCAGCAGCCGGCTGGCCAGAAGGCATGTCAGTGGCAGTAAAAATGAAGTGCACAATGGGCAGTGCCTTTATAATTGGAGTGTATGAACCATTACCCCCTTCACAGTGTCTAGGGAACATTACCTAAAACACATACTGGAGCATAAATGTGACTACATTAGCCTACAGGTTTTCCTTCATGCTGTAGCACACTTCTACATGTTGTAGTTACATAAGTATGTACTGTACACTGAGAAGAACACTCATTACTTCTTCTGCCACCATGCATTTGGTTATTAAAGCTGTGAGCATGGTGGTGTGTGCTTCTCTATGCCCACAAGGAATTTGCAAACAGTCATATTTCTCTGCAGCTGAATGTCACTTCAGCCATGTGTCCCCAGTAAAATGTACCACAGGGAAAATGTATCGCTGCCTAGGCGGCTAAACCCTTAAAAAATACTGTGCCTTTTCCTACTTCATTTTGCTGCTTGTGCTTAGGTGTTCAACTGCATTTAGTTTGCCACATTTGATACTGTTTGTCGGTAGCCTGATTAAATTCTACTGAATTGCTGCTTTATTTGAGCTGTTTTTTACTGTTGTGATTGCGAGCTAATGTATCACATTTGCACTGTTATAAAGCAATTTACTGATTAACTGCATTTCATTACTGTTTAACTGTATTTAATTGCTATTTACTGCAATTCATTAGTGCTTAACTGCATTTTACTGCATTTTATTACTGTTTAACTTTATTTTTCATATTGTGAGTTCTGTTTTTGTCTGCAATTGGTTAATCTGTGCTTTTTTGTGAGTTTTACTGTGTTCTTACCCTTAAATTGAGTAGCATAGTCCGGATACAAGGTTTGGTGCAGCCAGAGCTGCTTGTTTTTGGCTTCTGTGTTTCTGGCAGCCATCTTGTGTTTGTGTTCTCTGTTTCTGGCAACCATCTTGTGCTGGTAGGGACCCATCTCCTCTGTTAGTGAGAGTAGTAGGGCTGTCTAGACCTTGTCTGGCACAAGCTGGTAAAGAAAGCAGGGACTAGCAGGATTGGATAGATTTCTGTGTTTCTAGAATCTTCTATTTTTTGTGGTATTTAAACCCCACTTTTGAACTTGTTTCTGCTTGTTTGCACATCAGGCACCACAGCTGCACTGTTTTTAACCCATTGTGAGGTATTCCAGCTACAAAATTTCCCTTAGTAGCACTTGTATGATCACCTAGTAGTAATCCTCTTAGACTTTCCAGCCTTTATCCCCTTAGCTCTCTCTCTCTCTCTCTCTGCCCTCTCTCCCTCAAATCCTGACAAATATGGATGGACAATTTCCTGTGGTTTCTCCTGCTAGTCTGGTTGATATGGGCATCCTGAGACAATGTAGCAGCTGCCTCATGTACATGTACAACCCTCTACTACTACCACCTAGGAACACAATTTGTGAGAGATGCAATTACATTAAGAACCTAGAGTCTATGCTGTCTCCCTCACAAGCCAGTATATCTGGCACTGAGAAGGTTAACAACACAAACACCATACCTCAAACACCACCCACACCCACACACCCACATATGCGGAGGTCCTCAACAAAAATGTAGCCAAACAAGAGAGAACTCTGAGGCAAAACCACTTGTGAACTCCACTGCCTACCACACCACTCGCCACACGTAGTTCACACACCTGTGTCTCACAGCCACTAAGGCCTAAACATAATCCCAACATATTAGTCATAGGACACTCCATTGTGAGTCACACAAATGTGCCCCTCACCAGGCTGAATAAGGGGAAAGTCATGGTTAGTTGTCTGTCAGGTGCTAGAATCCACCATATCACACATGCACTCAAGTCTCTCAACAACAGGTACTGTTATGACTCTGTCATAGTCCATGTAGGACTGAATGACATGAGACATACCTCCCTGGACTATATGAAGAGAGACATGATTGAGCTCACTGAATATGTGTCCCAGGCAGGTATGTTCCTAGCCTTAAGCAGCATTCTATTGTCATCCAGAATGATTCCTCAATACAAACAGAAAATGATTGACTTTAACAATTGGCTTACTTTCTGGTGTCATTCCAAGGGGATCCAGTACCTGACAGTCTGGGACAAAATGATAAACAGACCATGATACTTTGCCAGAGATGGCCTGCATCTGTCTCCCCTGGGCTTCAGGCTTCTGGCAAAGGCTATTGCCTCCCCCATAGTGCCTTTTTTAGGCAATGCCATGAGGTCAAAAGTACCAACATGAAAATTTCATCAAAACACAAATTTAAAGGTCATGCTGCTAAATGGTAGGAGTCTAAACATGAAACTGCACTCAATGCAAGTATTCTTAATCCTGGAGGATGCTGACATTTGTACAGTCACAGAAACCTGGTTCAAAGCTGCAGAGAGCACCACAGCCATACCAGGTTATTCACCCTATCATACATTCAGACCCCAAACCATTGGCAGCAAAGCAAAAGGTGGTGGAGTTGCAATATATATTAAAGACATACACACCTCCAGGCTGGTCAAACAGTATTATGCACAGCAAGACATTCCAGGTGCAGTTAACCATTGACAGGACCCCTATTCAAATCATAGCTAGCTACAGGCCTCTAACTTTGACTCAAGATACCTGCAACACTTATCTGCACCTCTAGAGATCTATCAAGATTCAACCCTTTACCCTGATCCTGGGTGACTTTCACTGTCCAACCAAAGAATGGAAGAACTACTCATACCAAAACACAAATGCACAGAGATTCCTTGATTTGTTCATTACAAATGACTTGGACCAGCTGGTCGATACCCCCACAAGAGATGATAATATCTTGGACATGGTATTAACCAACATGAGTAACTAATGCAGCATCCCTACAGTGTAATCCTCCCTGGTAAGATCCGACCACAAAGCAGTCACTTTCAAGGTCACCATTTCCCCCAAACATCCCCCCCAGCTAGGGTCAAACAAAAAACTTATCCAAAGCTGATTATAACCTACTAAGGGAAGGTATAAACAGCTTCAAAGCTCCCTCCCCCTCCATAGGAGCTGGTACATATGTCCAAACCTACAACAAAGTACTATACAAGCATTTATATAGCTACATGGAATCAGGAATACCAGAGATGACAAAAATCCTCCTCCTCAAGGAAGAGTAAACCTGTCTGGTGGATATCTGCAATAAATAAACTCTATAATAAAAAAGGGGAAAAAAATGCTTTCCAGGACCAAGAAGGAGCAGGTGCCTAACTGGAATCAATGCCTCTTTAGCCTGAACAAGCAAATAAGAGCACTAGCAAAATCCTCCAAAGCAAACTTTGAGTCCAAACTGGCCACATCTCCAAATGACAATCATAAGGCCTTCTTCACATATGTCCACAATCTCAAAGGAAGCACTCAGGTCTGCTCAGAACTGGTGGTCAACGACACCACATACACAAATGCCATAGATATAGCCAACTTGCTGGCAGAAAAGTTCAGTGAAAACTTCAACCCTCTGTCCCCCCCATCAGTAAATAAGGACATCCCCAGCACCTGCCCTCCTCCCCTTATCTCAAGGGAGCAAATCATCACTGCCTCTCAAAGGCAAAAAATACATCCACCATGGGATTCGATAACATCCCAGGCTGCATCCTATATGAACTTAGGCAGGAACTTGCAGCACCACTGGCATCCTATTCAACCAAAGCCTGAGTACTGCCATGTCCCAGCTGAGTGGAGGACATCCACTGTCATTCCTTTCCACAAAATTTGGAGATTACACTGATCCAGGAAATTATAGATCCGTCAGTCTAACTAACCTGGTCTGCAAGGCCATGGAATGGATTATCATGGACCTCATTAACAAGGACATTGGCAACCTCCAAACACTCGATCCCACACAGTTTGGTTTTAACAAGGAGAGATTATGCCTGTTAAATTTGGTCAACTTCTTTGAGACAGTCACCAAAGCCATGGATGAGGGGAAGACTGTGCACACTGCCTACCTTGACCTGGCCAAAGCCTTTGATACTATTCCCCCACTTGAGCATAATAGATAAACTTTCTAAACTAGGAATAAAAATGTATGTTACCAGATGGGTAGCAAACTGGATCACTGATAGAACCCACTTGGTCAAAATAGGTGAAGCCACCTCAAGCATTAGACCCATAATGAGCAGTGTATCCCAGGGATCGGTCTTGGGACATCTGTTGTTTGGGATATACTTTTCTGAGGTGCAAGCCAAAACCAATAAGCTATGGCTGACCAAGTTTGCAGATGACTGCAAGTGGGGTGCTGTCATCAATTCTCCTAGTAATGTGGAAATTCTCCAAGAGGGTCTCACCCAAACAAATGACCAATGCCAGATACATGGCCTCAAACTGAATGCCAAAAAAATGCATCATTATCCCCATTGGGGAGAGTGACGTCCCCACAAATTATCACATAATAACAAGGTCTTAAGCATGCAATCAGTCATAAGGGACTTGGGCACCCAAGTTTGATAACAAACTGACTTTTAACCACCATATTGCCTCCATTATACAGAAAGCTTTCTACATGGACCACCTCATTAGTAAGAGTATCTCATTCAGGGATAAGGAGATCATAATATCCCTGTATTCTTCCCTTATAAGACCCATTATTGAGTACAATGCCACTTTCGGCATATACCTCACAAAGCACATGCAGCAGCTGGACAGACCACGGAGGTTCCTCACCAGGAGAATCCAGGGCTTCAAACATCTACCCTACACAGATAGGCTAACGGCCATGCCTCTCTACTCAGTCTGTATGAGATTGACTAGAGAGACATGACCTTTAGCTTATCTGTGTAGGGCAGATAGGCTAAAGGCCATGTCTCTCTACTCAGTCTCATACAGACTCCTCAGAGGTGACCTCTGTCTGGCATGAAAAGCCATCTCAGACCCTGCCTTGATGGGGCTGCTGCATATCCGCAAGTCAAGCTCCACTCAAGTAGCCTGCATGAGTGACCTCAACCTGGTCTGTGACATCAATAGGACTTGTTGGCAGGACAGATTTGTGTCCCAGAGACTCCCCCTTCTGTGGAATAGACCCCCTCTCCATGTCAACCAGAGTACCTCATTAACCCTTTTTAAGCACAACCTGGATTACTGGATGGAGAACAGAAAATACACCCCTGGGATTCCATCTGTGTCCCTGCTGGACAGGGGCATCGGGTACTTGACATGGGCTAAATTCTGGGATGGGCTTGTAAGAACCTCAGGGCCAATAGCCTAGTAACTTTCTATGATCCTATGAACATCAACCATTGGTTATTGCAGGAAGACTGATATGACTGAGACTGTAGTACAGTGAAGATCAGAGAATTCACCCTTTTCCCCACTGTAGTATGACCTCAGAGTTTGAATATATAATTAGAAGGTAGTGCAAGGCTGGGGTGCAGAGGGGCATGCCCCCTGTGAAAACACAGTGTTTGGTGTTTTTGTGTTTCCAGTGTTTCAGCACATTAACCATTTGATCTCAATGTTTTGTGGTTCAACATTCTGAAATGTTGATCTTATGATAGGGCTCTAAATCACATCCATGGGCCCTGAATATATATACCTGGAATCTTAATAATTAATGTCAAGCATGGCTTATCAAAGCCTATATTAAACCTATTTATCATGCATCTTGCTATGGACTACATCTCCAAAGCAGGTGAACAGCAACTGTGATGCCCCTACCTAAGAAATGTCTGTCTACTGACTCTGCATCAAACAGATCCATTAGTCTTACAAGCCTTGTTTGTAAAGGCATGGAATGTATTGTTTCTGACCTCATAAATATTAAGATTGATAACGTCTTAGTCTTGGATCTACATTAAGTTGACTTTGTGAAAGGCAGGTCATGCCTTTGTACTCTTGTAAACATCTTTGAAAGTGTAGCTGAAGCTGATGCTGGTGACTATGCAGTGCAGAAAGGACACTCTAACCTGTCAAGACATTCAGTACTATCCCTCCATGAAGGCATCAGTGATATACTGGTAAGCCTAAGGATCAACCCATATGTAGCAAGATGGATAACATATTAAGTGTCTGGCATAACCAAAGTTGTTAGAGTCGCACATGCCACCTCTATAAGTAAAACATTCGCAAGTGGCATTCCTGTAGGCACATTGCTGGGTCCTCTTTTATTTGGCATTTATTTCTCTTATCTACAAGCTAATATTCTAAGTTGATGTGAAGGTAATCTAAGATGGGCTGGACTAAGACAACAGGTGGTGGAAGGAAAGTGACCTCAAACTAAATGTTAAAAGATGTTGTGTAGCCCACTTTGGAAAAATAAATAGTTCCTCCTCATATTACAGAGATGATGACACAATCCTTAAGAATGACACTTCCATTAGAGCCCCAGCCACTCTTATGGATGACTCCATCTCCTTTGATAATCATCTCTCTATTGTAGCTAGAAAATCCTTCTATATGTCCTTGACTGACGAACAGTGAATTTCATTCAGAACCAAACAGAGATATTACCTGCACTGTACTCAGTTCTTATCTACCTCATTGTTGAAAAGAATGCCTCCTTTGGATGCACCTATCAAAACATATCACTCATCTGGACAGACCTCAGTGGTACCTATCCCAGACCTCAAGTCCTTTAGTTATCTAGACAGACTGGCTAACTTCAGCATCTCTCTCTCTCTCTCTGTATTCTGTTTACTATAGTCTATTCTGCAGTAATTTATGTCTGGCATTCATGAAAAAGTCTCTCCCTAGACTTACTAATTCTTTATAGAATGAATGATTCCACAAACAAACATGTACAAAGAACTTCAGCCTCTCTTCTTCTTCTTTTGCCTTTTCCTGGTTAGGGGTCGCCACAGCGGATCACCTGTACACTCATGATTGGCAGGGAAGTTTTACAGTGTCGAGTTGCCAGCCCGGATCCCAACCTTCCACAGAAGGCACACACATGCACATACTCATGCCTAGGGCCAGTTTAGAGTATCCAGTCCACCTATAGCATGTCTTTGGGATGTGGGAGGAAACCGGAGCACCCGGAGGAAACCCACGCGACCACAGGGAGGACATGCAGATTCTGCACAGAATGCACCCCAGCTGAGGATCGAACTGGAGAACCGCTTGCTGTGAGGTGGCAACGTTAACCGCTGCACCACCGTGGCCGTCCAACTTCAGCCTTTCTAAAAAATAATAAGATATATTAGTGAAACATATTCTTATCCCAGTGCACTCCCCAACTTTTGAATAGACTACCCCTGCATATTAAACAAAGTAGTAACCTAACTACATTTAAGACAAACAAATACAATTGGATGGGCACTCACAAATTCTTGCTATGCCTGTACTGAGTGATTTCCCTTTTGGTAGGAGAAAACTCATGATGCTAAGTATTCTGGATGAGCTGCTAATGGTCTGACAACTGATTGCCTAGCATCTACTTCCATGAGCCTACATGGACAGTGAAGCCTCCTACATAAGGGGGTACAAGGGTGCTTTCCATACTACAAAATAATTCCCTGCATGTTTCATAGTTAAATATTGGGGTGGGGCAAGGGTGCTGTACACACTACAAAACAACTCTCTGTGTGATTCACAGTTATGTATTATTCTATGATCATTAAATTGCACTTTGTCAAATATCATTTACAGAAGGGACTTTGGTAAAGTGTCACTTCAGTAAACAGCAGTTGATGAAGAGGGCAATTCATATATCATTTTTGATGAGGGGGTGGAAAAGTAAAGCTTGAAGGAGACTGAATATAATAAGAAAAAGGAAAGGCACACTGATGACTTTGCCTATGAAGATGGAGTAAGCAGTAGGTGGTTCTCTTACAGGTGGCACCAGAAGAGTAGTGATTCTCATGATAATAATGTGTTGCCATGGTAAATAGGAAAGGAGAATAATAGGTTCATAGGTTCATAGGTTTATACTAGGCTATCTGCCCTAAGGCATTTATAAGCCTAGCCCAAATTTTTGTCCTTATATGAAAAAATACTGTGCCCATTAGTTTGTTGTGCCTCTGTCCAGCAGTGACACAGAGATGATTTGATCTCCCATCCACAGGTCAAGATTTTTCTTGAACAGAGCCAGCGAGGTGCTCTGCCTCACATGGACTGGGATTTTATTCCACAGCATAGGGAGTCTCTGAGTGATAAATCTATCCCTCCAGCATGTCCTATTTATATCCGTGCTAAGGTTTAAGTCGCTTGCTCTAGTGGTTTTGGTGGATTTGGATTTTTTGAGGTGGAGCATGTCCATTAATTCCGGTTGGACATGGCCTTGTATGTCAGGCACATGTCACCTCTGAGCTGACTAGAGCTGGAGTTTCTTCAATCTGGCAACATATGACAGATTTTGGAGTCCCTTTATCCTTTTGGTGAGGAACTTTTGGGGTCTCTCCAATTGCTGCAGATGTCGAGTGAGATACATCCCAAATGGGGCATTGTACTCGATCATTGGTCTGATAAGTGAAGAGTACAGGGAACAATGACCTCACTAGATCTAACCACTTTAGCAACGTGAGTGTCAAAAGAAAGGCCACTGTCAACCTGGGTCCCCAGGTCCCTGATAACCTCTTCTGTGCTTAGTGGATTGCCACATATATGGTAGCTTGGGGTTACCTTGTTTTTAACGAAGGGTATGACTATACATTTTTTGGTGTTTAACTTCAGGCCATGGCTCTGGCACCAGCTATCTGTTTCCATGAGTCCCTTCTGAAGGATATCCGTGTCCGATGCACTTTCCACTATGGCACCCAGTTTGCAGTCATCTGCAAACTTTGTCAGCCAAAGTCCTCCCATGTTGGCCTGTACTTCTGAGAATGAAGCAGGAAATGACATGATGATGCATGCAGAAGTGAGGAGTACAAAGTGATGAACTATAATGCCACACACCATGGCATGTCTCTAGGAAGAATAAAGTAAATTAGGATACTGGCATCTCTAGTCACTCTAGAAAAAAAAGAAATACTAAACACAGTGGAGGGGACTCTGTATACTCACCATTAGCTGGGGTAATCACTGGATTTCCACCTTCAGAAGAAATTGATTGGTTCTTGTGCAGATTCACAGCCAGGCACAGGTAAATTTGAGTACATGAGAAAGAATGCACACCCAAGAAGAAAAATCCCTCTCCCTGAGGGAATACCAAAGGATACCCAAATGATGCTGGAGTATTATTGATAACAAGATGCAGTAAGGCAAGAGAAATGTCATACATAAACATAAACATGAATAGCACTGATTGCCACCTATCTGGAGAAGATCTAGCAGGTCCCAGGAAGAAAAAAGGACACTAAGCAGGGCTGGGCATGTCACCTCTCTGGGACAGACCAGTCACAGGAGGAAAAAAGGACATTAAGCAGGGCTTGGCATGAACCTAATTGGGGGCAGGCAGTTGACAGAAGAAAAAAGTATGCTAAGTAGAAAAAGAAAAATGGTATGACCTAAATAACACTGTATGTGTATGATAAGACAAAATGCACTGGATGTAGTTGATAACTAGAAAGGGAAGAAGGTTAGAAGGAATGAGAGGCTTGTTTAAATATGGTTACTATATACAGATCATAAGATTCAAGAAACGACAACAGGTAATGAAGGAGGATTAACAGATAGAAAGCACATGGATATGTATGACCTTTAATTTTCAGCTTTAAAAGGTGAGGTTCAAATCCTGCATAAAGCTGGAAAGAGATATGGAAGAAGGTTGTTCCAGACTTAAGCAGATGGGATGAAGATTTCATTTCCCAGACCTGCACTTCCACTTTACAAAAGGTCCAGATAGTAACAGATGTGACAAAGATTTACAAGACATTATGAAATCAGACGTTATTGCCTTTATACAATAGCAAAAAGTACAAATAAAGCCATTTTTATTTACTGATGTACTTTTGAAAAAAAAAAAGAAATAAGAAAGATGGAAACAGTAAATCGGTGCTTTTGAATTTCAGATATATTGGAGAATTAGGTCTATATTAGAATCACGAAAGCTTACTTTACAAATGCAAAGTAATCGACACATGAATGTCGAATTCCTAAAACAGCGAAGAGCAAAAAAAGTGAATTTGGAATGTCGAATGTCCTTTTTTTGGCCAGCAGAGTGATCATGGGGATGAGGAAATAAATAATTTTCCCCACTATAGAGTGGTCTTGGAGTTGGTATATTTAAGTAGGGGGGTGCAGGGGGTATTGCCCCCCTGCAAAAACGTTTTAAAAAGTGTTTTGCCTTAGGTTTGTTCCGTTAGGTTTACCTTACCTGTATGGCACTGTTGCTTCCGGGAATACGTTCAACGTTGTCATTTTTGCTTTTTTCATCCTTCACTGTTTTTGGATATCGACAGTTATGTGTCGATTACTCTGTAATCACAAAAGTAAGCTTTCACAATTTTTATATAGACCCGGAGAATTTAAGGGTTTGATTTTTCAACAGCAGTATCTTTTCCTATGTGTTTCGTATATATATATATATATATATATATATATATATATATATATATATATATATATATATATATACCCCAGGAATCATGAACGCTAAAACTCTGTGCAGGAACAGTGTAGCAGCTCCTGCACGGAGTTGGGCCATCGAGCGAGTCAGCAAACAGCTGATCCAACGTGCACGAGCCTGTCTACACTGTTCCTGCATGGAAGACCATGTGGTATGCTAATCACCTCATTTGCTGGTGAAAACCATGCAAATGAGGTGAATTCACGATTTAGGAATCTGCCAGGTCTCTGTGCAGGAACAGTGTCATTGCAGAAATGTGTTCAGTTACTAACTGAACATATTTCTGCAAAAAAAAAAATGGAGGCATGACAGCTCAAAAGCATGTATTCACATCTCTAGGCATACCAATGGTCAAATATATGACCATTGGCATGAATAAATGTTTAATTTTAATAAAAAAATAATATTTATTTTTTGTGGCCAATCCCAGCTGTTTAAGCATAGGGCAGCAGTGCGCAAACACGATCATGATGAAAATAAAAACAAAAATGTGAAAACCCAAGTTTAATGGAAATCTGCATTTTGCCATTATAGTCTATTGCATGCAGAATCAAAACAATATCAGGGGACAGTGGTTGTCAAGGGGAAAGGCTTTGTGTCAGTGCAGTATCTATGGGCTAAGGCAGTGGGGTATGCAAATGAGGGGAAATTTACTGACTCACAAAATATTCTAAGTCCAAAACCTGTACCTAACTGTGTAGGTGCTAGAACAGGATCGTGTAGGCAGGAGGAGCAACTAACATGAAAAGGGAGGTGTCATGCTTGCTTTAAGTACATTGGAGCATTGTTGCCTGGGTTTGCGCTTAGCTAAGCCCAGCTAAGCAAGGTGGTATATCTCAGGCTGTATAGCTTTGTTTACACAGCCTACATGGGTGTGTGTGGCACGCACAGGGTCTTAAAAAAAAAGAAAAGAAAACAGGAAATGACAGCACTGTGTATATGTAAGCTAGGGGCTGTGTCCGAGGCTGTATAGCCTTATTTATCTTGCCTAAATGGGTGTGCTTGGCATGCACTGGGAGTTAAACCATAAAATAAAAAAAATTTAAAAAAAACAGGGCATGGCAAGTGGAACTAGAAAAAAAAGGGAAATAGCAGAATAGAGGCACTCAAATACAAGTAATAGAGCTGGCAGGTGGAATGTATCATACTCAGCCAATCACACAGGCAGCATCTGCAGCACACTACTATAAACTATGCAAAGACCTTTCAGTCTGTTTTTTCCCACAAACTCTATACCACCAGTGTACACAGATGGGGAAATTTTACCTGACAAAACTAAAACTGTTAGGTGCTGCTGTCACTCTCATACATCAGCATGTGTAAAAGGCTGAGGGTGGTGAGGAGAACAATGCTGACAACTGCCCCAGATTTATGAGGAGGAGGAGAAGAGCGTTCAGGCCCAGGGTAACCTACCAGGGTCTACATGATCCGAAGATAGTAGAGCGCTACAGGGTGGACAAGGACATACTGCAGCAAATAGTGGAGCTGTGCTGGCCTTGCCTTACACACAGAACAAACAGAGGGGACCCCATCCCAATGGATACCAAGGTATGTGTACCTCTAAAAATACTAACTACAGGTACTTTCCAAAGACCAACTGGGGATATCATCAGGATCTCACAGGCATCTGCATCCAGGATATTCCACCAGTTCCTGGATGCCATGCGACCACATGTTGACGAGCACATTAAATTCCCCACCACCCATGAGGGGAGGTCCCGGAGGTTCTGGGTGCCATAGACTGCATATGACCATCCACATCAAAGCACCACCTGGTGACTGACATAAACCACAAGGGGTTCCACTCCATCAACTGCCAGGTCATGTGCGATGCCCAGGGCATTATCATGAATGTGTGTGCTGGCTGCCCTAGAAGCTATCACGACTTCCACATCTGGCATTCCTCACAGTTGTATCATTGGTTTGCCAGTGGGGACATCCTGTATGGCCATTTAGTGGGGGATGCTAACTATGCACTGGAGCTCTGGATGATGACACCCATCAGAAATGCACACACACCCACACAAGAACGCCATGATGAGGCACACACACAAACCAGGATCCTTATAGAGTGTGTGTTTGAGATGCTCAAGTCACAGTTCCACTGCCTTGACATATCCATTGGAGCCTTGCAGTCCTCTCCAGCCACATGTGCACACATGTTCATAGTATGTGCCATGCTACATAACATGATCCTGCGGAAACAGCTGCAACAGGAACAAAATGGGGAAGGGCTACACAGGCCCCCCACCAATGCCAAGGTCTCCACAGGCACAGAGGGACTCCGAGGAGGAACTTCCTGAGCCTCCCCCTGTAGGCTGACAACGGCATGCCCAGTATGCCCAGGCTTTGGCAAAGAGGCAACTCATAGCACATACATTGACACTGTAGGGACCTAAGGACTGATATCTCTCTCCAACTCGCACACACAGTAAAATGGATGCCAAACATCACACCACTTATACATTACCATGTATAAGCAGCACATTGCGTGCATCTGACATAGTCAACCCTCACACACCATCCTCACAACTACCTCAGGCACAAGGTAAGTCAGTCTTCTTAACAATGTATGAATGGAGTAGAATGTTCTGATGGCATATCCATGGTATAGATGCAAGCATGCAAGGGAATGGGGTGGCTTACTGGGATAGCACCAGAGAACTGGCAGCTATGTGGGACAGCAGGAAGTGTATGCCCAGTACTGGCTCACCCACACTATGCAGTACCACTGTAGTTTAGAAATACCACTGCAGTATATGTGTTGAGCAAAATAACTTGGGGGGGGGGTCATAGGTCACATGCATGGATGTCAAAGTGGAGGTCCCACACTCAACCCAAGCCTCATCCAGCAGATCAGCTGTAGAAAACCAAAGGCCAGCAAATGGCAACATCCATGAAATCCCCACCTAGAGACTTACACTGTGATATAACAGCAGCTCTGGCAGTAGCAGTATGGCTCTGAAAACTAAGAAGTCCAAACCTAAACATGTGTATAGCAAAACAATCTGACCCATGATCAATACTGTTATGCCTGTAGTCTCAAAGATAGGGCACAACACTATGCTAAATGTGACCAAAATGTTAAGCAAATATCAGCACAGCTTCTGCAAATGTGTAGTGTGTACAGGTGTGCCCCCCACAGTCTCATAGAAATGCAGTAACATGTCCCTAGCTGTAAGCAGCATGCTGCTGTCACCCAGAGTGATGGCTCAATACAAACAGAAAGTAAGTGTCAATAATGCTCAGTCTACTTACTGGTGCCATCCTAGGGGTGTACCCTGCCTTGTAGCCTGAGAACATATCCTCATCAGAATGCACTGCCTTGATACAGATGGGCTACATCTGTCTCACCTGGCCTACAGCCTTCTGCCAAAGGCTCATGCCTCACCCACAGTGTCCTTTTAGGGAGTGTCATGGGGTCCATAATACCAACATAACATAGACAACAAAATGCAAGGAAAGGCCATGCTGCTAAATGCTAGGAGCATACCTCCCAAACTCAGAGACCCAGATATCTGTACAAAACCACAAATAATGGGGTGATAAAGGTCCAAAGTGAAGGACACATGAGAGAACCTGCAATAACAATGTAATAAAGTTGATATAGTGGAAAAGTGTTTTAATACCATGGAATGTCTGAAGGGTATGAAGTCTGAAACTGCAATTTCACAGACAATAATATCTGACTTCAACCCTGAGTGAGTTGCAAAACACTAGCTTGAAAACCACACCTGTATGGGTAACTTACCAGATATATGAGCCATGAATCTGCACATTCAAGTGAAACCCTCTACAGTCGAGAGGTATGGCTAGGAGTCTAAACATTGGAATGCACTCATTGCAGGGAGTCCCAACCCTGGAAGATGGTGACATGTCTGCACCCACAGAAACCTGTCCCACAGCCATGGGGAAAAATACAACAAGCCTTCCCTGATCACTCATCCCATACAACCACATGACTCCAAAATGTGGGTAGCCAAGCCAAATGATGTGGGGGTATACATATATGTGAGACAGACACACACCTCCAGTCTGGTCAAACAGTCTGAGACACACAAGACCCCCAAGTGTGTGCAACCCTTCCCACCACCCCTATGCAGACTGTAGGTAGCTACAGGCCAACATAGCTGACTCAGCCCCCTACCCCACCACCACATATCTTACCCTCACAAATCTATCTGGAGTCCACCTGTCACCCTGATCCTGTCTGACTTGTATTACTCAACCATGGACTAGAAAGCAAGCTATGCCAAAACAGAAATGCATACAGATCCCCACATCCTAGTATATCAACAAGGTGCTTGACTGTTTTCACAGTATCAGCAGTCAATTGTCTGTAGCTGCACATCTCAACAGGCTGGATTGTGCAAGAATGCCTAGCATTCGACCCATAATAATTGCTTGTGCATCATCCAGGTTGTATTCCTCTGGTAAATCACTGTGAAGATCTGATGAGGTATGTCTGGAGGTACTGAAACAAGTGTCAAACATCAAATATGGCAGATAAAATGTCTGCAGAAACAAAACCCTCTAACTCTAGCAGTTCATACATTAATAACAGAAATAGTCACAATCACCCTATGTATGGCCTAAAGTTCCCTCATTGAAATAGGGATGTCCCCA
Source organism: Protopterus annectens (assembly GCF_019279795.1). Taxonomy (NCBI): domain Eukaryota; kingdom Metazoa; phylum Chordata; order Ceratodontiformes; family Protopteridae; genus Protopterus; species Protopterus annectens. The sequence continues at coordinate 1,333,055,158 of NC_056739.1, forward strand.
GATATCATGCACTAACAGGTGGAGATGTATGGCTGTAGCACAAAAATCCCTGGACTGGAGTACAACAATCTCTGGAATGGAGTCCCACATGTACTATAGAAGGTCACACTGGGCATGCTCCTACACTTAGAGAAGTGTCTGTAAGATCTTGGAAATAACAGACTTTTACCACCCAGTACACATCCCATTGCCCTACCTTATCAGTCCTGCAGATGTCAGTCACTTTAAAAGTATCTTTTGGCAGCCCTGAGCTCTATAAGCTCTGTGGCATGAGTGATAACTGCATAACACTCTAGTATAAATATAACTAGTTATAGTTAGGTAGGGGTTCTAATCTCAGCCATTGAAAGTGTGTGTGTGTGTGTGTGTGTGTGTGTGTGTGTGTGTGTGTGTGTGTGTGTGTGTGTGTGTGTGTGTGTGTGTGTGTGTGTGTTTGTAGGTTAAAGCTTTTGGGCCCATTCACACTCAGTACACTTCCCATTGATCTACTTTAGCAGTCCTGCAGATGTCAGTCACCCTGAAAGATCCATTTGGACAACTCACAGCCTTGTAAGCTCTGTGGCACATGTGATAACTGTGTAGCACTCTAATATAAATATCTAGTCAGGTAGGAGGTCTAATCTCAGTCCCTGCAAATGTCAAAGTATGTGTGTGTGTTTGTGTGTGTGTGTGTGTGTGTGTGTGTGTGTGTGTGTGTGTGTGTGTGTGTGTGTGTGTGTGTGTGTGTGTGTGTGTGTGTGTATTTTTTGGGTTAAAGATTTGGGGTCCAGTCACACTCAGTACACTTCCCATTGCTGTACTTTAGCAGTCCTGCAGATGTCAGTCACATTGAAAGATCCCTTTGGCTAGCTCACAGCCCCTGTAAGCTCTGTGGCGCATGCCATGCCTGTGTATTACTATAGTGCAGCAAACTAGTTAGGTAGGAGTTCTAATCCCAGTCCTGGCAATTTGAAAAGTGTGTCTGTGTGTGTGTTTATATCTGTAGGTGAAAGCATTTTGTGTCCATCCACAGCCAGTACATTTCAAAGTGTCATACTTTACAAGGAATGCTGATGTCACTCAGCTTAGATGTATGCATGGATGCCCTTCTACCTATAAGCTCTGAGGCATGTGAGATATATT
>NC_056739.1:1333368779-1333408779 GCF_019279795.1 Protopterus annectens
TCAGAGAAGGAGAGGTTCCTGTATAATAAACTGAATAAATACATGCTATGATAAAGAGGCAGACCTTTTAGTTTGCACTCAAGAAGGGAGGAAGTAATGCCATTCTTTGATAAGTATATCAAAACAGAGGAAGGAAAAGTGAATATCAGCTGGACAATGTTGCAGACCTAATGATGATGGATGTTAGGGCACTGATCCTCAGGATAACCATACAATGGACCGCAGTAATATCTTAAAGGGGTGGTTTGGGAAAAGAAGGAGGGGTGCAATGTGATCAGATGTTTACATGTCACCTGAACAGACTCTGGTAATGTGATCACAGAACATCATCATCCAATCAGTTCAACTTAGCTTTCACAGTGGGGCGATAACTACCTTATAGATCTTACTGTTCCTCTTGTACAAGATTTGATAAGTAGAAGGTTTTCACATGTCATGTGTATTAGACATCAGAGTTTACTAAGCAAACTACCTGCATCTCCTGTAGAAAGTAAATTCTGTACTTTGAACGGAATGCTGGGAGGCTGAGGACATTTGTACAAAGCCAGAAAGCCACACTAGTTTTGATGGCATCATGTCACATGAAGCACTTTTGCAGTCTCCGACCCCAAAGCCTATTTTTGCTGTAGCATCTGACATCATCCCAATAGAGGCTACCACATGACTAACTGAATGCATGTCTCTCCAAGCTGAACTCATTCCACTAGTGCTCAATCCAGACGCCTCTCCATGGCCCTCTCATTCTGGCATCCATATAGCAGCTACTAAAGTGAGGGTATGCTCATGACGACATCTGTGGATTCAGGATATAGATCCCTAAAACATTTCTCCCCTTAAAAGCATAAGAAAAGTCATCCAAATCTTGGATGTCAGACATCTTGCCGCAGCTTCTGAATTGGGTAGACCCTATTAGGTTCTTATGAAGTTGACACAAGGTTTTACTTCTTCAAAACTTGCAGCTTTCTTCTGTTGAAAGTGTGGTGCCAGTGGTCCCTGTAATACTCCTCATCCAAGCACCCTGATTTACCATGCCTCTGAGACAGATGGCCTATCAAATGTCTTCTGGATCTCTTCCAACTCCCAGCTATGGCTTAGATATAGTGGACACCTTATCCCCTACATCACTACCAGAAGATGTAGCAGTAATTTCCTCTACAGGATGAGGGATCACTTTAAATGTACAGGAATACTGTGTTTACCAGAGCTAAAACCTTTAGCATATCTCCAGTTACACAGACCTAAGATGGTGTTTTTATTTTTGCATCCCTTGAGCTAGACTCCCTGCCCCTTGACCCTGGGAAGCCCAATTCTATAAGGTTGAGGATTCCTACACGTACTTATACAAAAATCATACAAAAATCCTACTTTTATCCAGCAGAGGAGTCCTTGGATGCCACCAAATATTCTACTGGGGTTCAGGCAAAAATCCACTTCCTAGTGATGTAGACATTAGAAAGATTTGGGAGGAAATATTTCCCTGATACTACCCTTGCCTGACAGACATGTTGATGTACAAAGAGACCCTCCTGTCTCAAATGAAGGATGAGACTTAGAAGGTTAAGGATAAGGCCCTGAAGATAAGATAATGGAATTATGCCAGCTGACCTCTCAAGCTGGCAACATTCTATCACGTATGGCTATGAAGCAGTGGATACATTTTGTAGGGCAGCAGCAAGTGTTCAGTTATTAGTTAGGGGGCATACAAGGCTGAGGATTCAGCACCTGCTATATCATACTAAAACACATTGCTTTGATACAACACCAGGCAAGGAGTTGTTCTTTGGAACCCTCTGCAGAAAAAGGTTCAAGGGACTGGAGGAAAAGAATAACACAATACAATCTATGAAACAGGTGTTTCTCTCCCCTACTCATTTAGCTACCCCGCCAATACATGACCTATAAGCTTTATGGAATTTATCAATTCCACTGCCCTGGACCAGCTCATTCTGACCCCCACTAGAGGAAGCAACATCCTTGACTTGGTTATGGTTATCACCAACATGGGAGACCGTTGCTCCACACCTATAGCCAATTCCTCCCTGGTTAAATCTGACCAGAAACTGATCACCGTGGAAATCTCCATCTCACCTACACCTCCCCCCCCCCCCACTAAGGTAACCACCCTGAAAAACTTCTCTAAAGCCGACTATGGGCTCCTAAAAACAGAGATGGCTAACTTCTCAGCACCCATGCCAATGGAAAATAGCTGCATGACTGCCGAATCAAACACCAATGCACTGTACGAGCATGTACACAAATGCATGGACTTTGCCATACCAAACAGAACTAAGATGCTCTCCTCCAAAAAAGGAAGTCAATCTGGTGGTCCAGAGCCATCAATAAACTGTACAACATAAGGAAGAAACTGTTGCAGGAAAAAATGAAGTCACAAGACTGGAAAACCTCCCTTTATCAGTTTCAGCAAAAAGCTGAGATCCCTTATCCAATCCTCTAAATCCAGCTTTGAAGGCAGAATTGTGGCTGACACCAAAAACAACCACAAAGCCTTCTATAGCTATATCAAAAATCTCAAAGGCAATATCCAGATTTGCTCTGAGTTATTGCACAATGGCACTTCCTATACTGAGTCAACAGATATAGCCAACATACTGGTCGACAGATTCAGTGCCAACTTTACCCCCCCAGAGCCCTATCACAATACCAGAAGAAAGCCTGGTACCCACCATTTCTGCAGCACAGGTAAAAGCTGCATTGTCCAAAGGCAAGAATAAAGCATCCATGGGACCTGATAATATCCCTGGCTGTGTCCTACATGAGCTACAAAATGAACTGCACCACATCTGTATGTCCTTTTCAATCACAGCCTTACCTCAGGCTATGTCCCTAAAGAATGGCGTACTGCTACAGTCATCCTGCTCCATAAAGGAGGAGCAACTACAGACCCTGGGAACTATCACCCCATTAGCCTGATGAGTCTGGTATGCAAAGCTATGGAGCGCATCATCATGGACCTGCTTAACAAAGATAGAGGCAATCTCCAAATTCTTGACCCCACACAGTTTGGCTTTGTCTATGGGAGATCCTGCCTGCTGAACCTGGTTGACTTCTTCAAGGCAGTCACCAAGGCTGTGGATGAGGGTAAGACAGTGCATACAGCCTACCTCAACCTGGCCAAGGCCTTTGATACCATTCCCCTCTCAAGTATCATTGATAAACTCACCAAACTAGGCATCAATCCTTACATCACTAGGTGGACTGCAAATTGGCTCACAGACAGGACCCACAGAGTGAAAGTTGTGGACTCAAGTCAGACTGTCGATCAGTCACCAGTGGAGTCTCACAGGGCTTGGTCCTGGGCCCTCTCCTGTTTGGCATCTACTTCTCAGAAGTCCAGGCCAACACAGAAGGGCTCTGGCTGATGAAGTTTGCTGATGACTGCAAGCTAGGAGTCATTATCAACTCCCCAAGTGATGCAGACATCCTACAAAAGGGCCTCTCTGAGACCAATGACTGGTGTTTGAACCATGGCCTGAAGCTTAACGCCAAAAAATGCGTTATCCTACCAGTTCCCAAGCAACAAAGACACTTAAATTAACAAAACCCTGCAGAGTTCCATAGAGGGAGAGTACTGAAAGAACACCTTAGCACAGACTTCTATTCAAGACCATTTCATTTCCCAAGAAAAGTGGGACTATGCAGGCCCATCTTAGACCTACCAAGATTAAACTAGTTTCTAAATGTTTCATCCTTTGGCATTGGTTTGTGCAGGATTGCTTGTGTTTATTTAGTTTCTAAATGTGCAAAACTTCAGAATGCTAACCTTGCAAGGTCATTTACCACTTCTTTATCATCAAGCCTTTATGGTTACTCTTGGCCTGAAAGCTGCTTACTTGTGATTTCCCACTGCCAGGGATGGCAAGGTGTTTTTTCTTATTGAAAGCAGAGAGCTCCCACTTTAAATAAAGGTCTTGCCCATGGTGTTTTCAAAGTGCCTGGATGCAGTAACTACCTTTTGCAAGATCAAGGCCATTCCCTTTTATACATATCTAATCAACTGCCTCATCCAACCCTAGAGGAGGCACATGGGGAACTTCAGTTCAGATGTCCAGAAGTGTGAAAGGCAGCAGTCAGTAATATGCAACCACTTAACAGATGTAAGGGAATGCTACTTACTGGTAGTTAGTCTACTGTTCTTCTTTGTGGGAAAGAAACTAATACAATCTGATGTAATTAGAGTGGGGAAAGGAAGTTATACTATCTGATGGCCCTTGGATTACGTACAGAAATGATGAGTTTAATGAAAAGTTATGTATTTTTATCTACAACCTGGAAACAGTCCTAGCCTTCTCCTGTTTTAGCTTTTGCTCGGAGTGCTTCTATGAAGGTTTGTTTAGAATTCTGCCTGGTATTATTTTTATTGTCTTAGAGTAAAGCCTAGTACTTCTCCAGTAGTAGACAGCTAGGGTGAATATTTAGCTGCAGATCATACTTTTCTGTACATATTCTGTCTGCATAACTGACAATTATTCACACACTGACCTCAGCAAACGTAACCTGTATTAACACGGTCTCGTTTATTGCTTAGGTTAAGTCGTGTTTACTCGCATATACAAAATATGAGATGCAAAGAAGATAGCAGACCCCAGAATGAGAGTAGCCAGAAGTCTGCACTTCGTAGTCTGTTCCAAAATCATAGCTTTGAGTATTCAGAGAGTTAACAGCAGTTCAAATCTTCAAAAGTAAATACTGTTTTATTTTGGTTATAAGTGCTTTTGCTCACAAACTGGACATCATCTGATTGTCTTTGGAAAAAACTATCTGTGGAAAATACATACTTATACAAGACTATAAATCAAGATAAAAAAACATACATAATAATGAAGTAAACCTCATTATAGGCTAGCCCCTTAGATTAATCAAAAAATAATTAAAATATAAAATAGAATGAGTCTTAGTTGCCATTGTATAAAACAAGTAAACTCGACACCCTGGTAGTAAAAAGCATCTTCATGACAGATCACACTTATGTACATAATTAGCATGACTAGTTTGGTAGTCATGGAGTTAAAAACTTTACAAAAATGAGATCTACAGCATGCATTTGAATACAGAAGCAGAATGCTATAATCAACCTTGTGCTCAAAATATTACATCAATGACCCTGCAGTCTACAAGACAAGAGGCACTTAAAATAAATGCATACCCAGAATCCAAATGAAAGAATGAACAAAAAACAAAACAACCCCCACAAGCACTATCAGGAATACCAAAAATAACAACTCGACAAAACTAAAAATAAAAATCAACCTAAAAGCTATCTCATTCACAAACCTCACATCCAAGTAAACAAGTAAGAAAGTGAGACACAAACCTTCAATGTACAATCATGGCAAAAAAGATGAAACAGGAGCACAAGGACAGACAAAACAAAGAATTGCAAATAAAGTAAAATCTCACAATAAATATATGAAGACCCAAAAGCAAACAAATAAAAACAAATCAATGACAGCAGAATCCCATTCCAGAAGTAAAGTATAACTAGTAATTAAAATAAACAATAAAAATAAAACCAAGTCAGATAAAAAGTACAAATGAGGAAATGAGAAAGTACAGCAGAACAATAAACTACTTCCATCTGAAGATAAGAGAAAAAGAACAGTAAAACAAAGTAATAAACCACAGTCCACATACACGTCAAAAAGTATAACCAGTTACATAGGTAAATACTAGCAAGCTGCCTCTGTGGGCCATTTTAAGATAATCAATTTCTCTTTTTGTGCTAGAACTAACCTGTCCCATTTGGTTACAGACAGGTCTTATCCAGCCCATGGTCGATAATTATGTATTATCGCCAATGAGAATAAATGAGACCATACAACAGATAATGAGGGGACCCATGCATACAATAAAGAATTTAGGAGATGCCTCTGTCCTTTAGTAGTACAGGAGGTAGTTCTGGGGAAAAATGTTATGTTTCCCATTCATAGATCCAAGTTGCCCTTGAATATGACCAGTGATGAACTTTGTTTTATGTGGATGGGGAGTCTGTTGCAGAGCAGAGGTACCTTGTGCAAGCCATCCCTAGCGAAACACCTTCCACCTTAAAACACTTTCCTAATCCAAGCAGAAACAAAATGACCTAGGTGTCATTAAAAAGTATGTGAAGATGGGCATTTACTCACATCTAAAGATACTATGTCTGGTATTTATTTAAGCATTAGCATTTATTATCCCAGAATGGGCTGTTGAGCACTATAGGTTGGCAACGCTGAGGCATCTTCCCCCATTTAGCCAGTTCATTTCAAAATACTATAACTGCATGATATTTATTTATTTTTTACTTATAGTTGTCTAAATTAAGAGTGATCAGGTAGCTGGTGTGTTTGGCCACAGACCATATATGGAGTTGTTGCAGTACTACTGAACTAGGAAGAAAAGTGAGGGGAACTGGAGAAATTTTCTAGCATTCCATGTTTAGTGTGTGTGTGTTTGTGTATGAGATAGAGAGACAGAGAGAGCATGAGAATGAAAGTGAGTGAAATTTAGTTGCAAAGCAATTTCCACAAGTAAGGGACACTGGAAGACACTACGATTCAGAGAGAAAATGGTGAAAAGAGCCTGAGATGCAAGGTCAAAAGACATGATTTCTATAAATAATAAAAGAGCTATCCTACTGTAGAAGTACATGATGGAAGACCACAGCCTGTACAGCAATCCATATTCCCTTTATCCTCTTGGGGTTAGGTTGCATTTGGTAAAGTTTTTATTTTATTTAACTTTTTTTTGAGTCCCCTTGAGGCATGATATCAGCCTAGCCCCAAAGCCCCACCATCAACGTCAGGTCTACCAGCTTCTGTCTTATACCCCAGGACTTGCTCTGCTACAGCTGTAGCCATGTGTGGATCCTAGGAGCATCCTGGGGCTTGGCCATCACTGCTTCCATCCTAAGGGGTGTTGCTTCATATGCCCTACTCACATCCCTGCCCTGCCTCACACACTCATATGTTTGAGGGCAACACCAAATCTTTGAACCATGCTTCCCCTAAGAGAGCATCTGTGGTAGCAATCAGGTCGACCTGTAACTGTGGTGCAGATACCAGGGCTTTAGACTTTGTCCTTTACATACCCAGGTAGCATGACTGGAAGTGGTGGAATTCAAACCACCATCAGTACCAGTCATCTGTTACATACTGGTGCCAGTCAACTGTGACACAAATTGACCTGTTGGAATATGAGACATTGGTACGAAAGGAAGAAAGGTCTTCAACTGTCATGAAGCCTGTAGCAAAAGTCTTCATTTCCCATTTTCTGCAGTTATTCTAAACTGACCTGCTCTGATGTAGGATAGCACATTTCCTAAAATATTTCTGTGGGAGGGGGGTCTGAAACAGCAGCATAACCAGTAGTGCCTACTACCATCAGAAACGGACTCATTTCCCTTCACCCTATCATGATGCCTGGGAATTTTTAAAGGTGTTCTATCTAAAACAATCTACCTTAGTCTGCTTTTTGTAGTAAGCATACTGATTTTTAGTACATCTTCAAATGTACTTTGAAAATTATGGGTGATGAAGCTTTGGATGACTCCACCATATTCCCTTCTGATTCATTTTCTTGAAATACTCCTACATTGGACAGGGAGACCAACAATAAATCCTTGACGAATGTGGCATTGAATAACTGCCCCTTATGTGCGAAGGGCTTGTAATCAAGTCAAGTGTTCCAATGAATAGCAGACTGTTGCTGTACCTGTACTGCTAGCATTATGTACATTATAGCCACATTTAATGGCATGCATATCAATCCATAAAAAAGCCATCTAGGTTAGTCTTCAAGCCTCATGATGGTTTTCGCTACGTATATCTTAAATTTTGGATTAATTTGCTAACTGACTAAGCCCACTAGCCACTCCTGTTCTTTTCAGGGGTGACCGGGGAGCACAATCAGGTTAAGTGAATTGTTCAAAGATGCACAGTAGGAAAATCGAAGTGGAAGGAATAAAATATTGTACTCTGGTTACAGGAAGAAGTTTGAGGATATACAATGTGTTTGTCAGTCTAGAGATGTAATGGCCAGTGTAAACTATATATATACATTGCCTTTCAAATACTCCCTAAAATTCTACTTTCCTTATCATTAAGAAAACAGGAGGGACAACTGCCTGTCTATGCTGTTCAGTACTCAGGAAGGTCAAGGTATGTTTTATGTGACTCTGTGACTCTCAATTGAATTCTTTCCTCATAAATGTTTTTCTGAAGGAGGTATCTTCTGAAGGGAAGCCGGTCAGAAAGATTCTTCATCATGCATCCCATAATCTATATGTGAGGAGCTCTGCGGGTACCCCAGATTTGCAGTACTCATTCCTTTCTTCGGGCTGGGGAAGTCACTCCTAGCACTGAACTGGCATGAGACAAGGAACACCTGTGATGTGCCAGTTATCTGGTCTTCAGACACTTGCCCTTACAGCATCTGGAGTGTAGGCTGTTCCAAGCAGACAGGTCTTTGTCTAGATAACAGGAGCAAAACTGTGCCTTTTGCATTATGGAGCCCCACTGAACCAAGAAGAATAAGATTAGGAAAACAGGAACTTATCAAGAATCTCAGCTGAAATTTCCAAAGGACAGGCATCCAGGTCACACTGTCTTCAGAAATGGACTGGCTAGGAGCAACACATATAAGCCATTTTCCATCTCCAAAAGAAATAGGACAGGTGGAAATTAAGCTGAAACAGGCTGTAGGAATGGAAGCAGATAAGTTAGTGCTTAACCAGAGCCATCATCCCTCAGGCCTCAGTAATGCACAGTATTATTACAACTCAACAAATTCTTCTGGGCTGACAGAATTTCTTAAAATAGCTACCACAGTAGCTGCTGCCATAATCCTGTGTGCTTTGACCTGCCTTTTTAAAGTCTTACAAAGGATGCCATACAAGAAAGTAATACAGTCTGTTACATATTTGGAAAAGACATTTGGACATTGTTCTACCTTCTTTCTTTAGCTTAATGAATAAAAAAAGCTGATTAATTTACAAGTCAAGTTCTTTTCAGTGCTGCATTACTACTGTATCTGTTTTACCATTATGTGTAAGTACCTTCCTCCGCCTTGGGTACAAATTCTGTTATGCAGATTACTTGATTGAGGGACAACTCTGGCACCATTTTAGGAATGAAATACGGGTTAGTTCCTAAGTGCCTTTATTGAATATTACACAGGATTCTTTGCATATTAAAACCTGTAGTTCTGAATCTTTCCCTGCTAAAGAAACTGTCACCAAGAACATGGTCTTCCATGACAAAGTACGGCAGGAATGTCTGGGTCACAGGACTGCAGAGTTATCTTCTCTATCAGAAAATGTAAATACCAATGAGAGGGAATAAGCCCCAACATGGGTCTCAAGTAATCACTGAATTTCCTGGATACTTGGATTCTTAGATGAATAGGGTCAGAAAATTAAAAAAGAAAGAGAGCATTCATGCATCATTCATCCACCTATGTGGATAAATGATTAATGGCATGCACGTGTGTCAAACCAGTTAATAAAAGTGACATATGGCTGTGTTAAGAGAAAGTATTGCTACTCTTGGCTTCTAAGGGATCTTTAACAAGGAAGGCTGTAGTATAAGAAAGGATGCATTAGGGGGAGACAATACCACATTCTCCACAGACAAAACCCTCAATGCCTTGTGGAACCAGCCAGATGAAATGGTGATATGCTTCTTGCTCATGGAATCTTCTGCCACTACCTACTTTCATTTTCCAATCTTCTCTGGAATTTACCCTTATATTCCTTTCCTCTACCCTTGGTAGATGGCTCTCTAGCTACAGCACAGGCAGACATCTCTTGGTCCATTACTACTAGAATGTTATGTTCAAGACAGATCTGAACTCTTCAGACTCTATGGAGGATAGTTTTCTTGTTAAACATTCAACACTGACAGAAGGAAACATTATGGCTTTCAGCCAAACAAAAAAATACTGAAGGTGAAGGTGACAGTCCTTTAGGAAACTTGTTCTCCCATGGGTGCACTTGTTAGTGATCTATTCCAGGGATGTCATCAGTCATTAAAAGATCCAAAAATAAAGCAAAATACTAACAGCTAACAATAATTAGATTAGAAAAAGAAATGTACAACACTGCTTACAAATTAGTTACTTATTTCAGTAATTTTGGAAGATACCTGCAAAGAAATAACAAAAAGTAACTATGAATCACTCTTGCAGTAAAAGGGAACAGAAGAATGTGCAGTCTGCTCTTGACACATGGAGAGAAGTCCAGCTTCAACATGGGGATGTGCAAAGCTCCAGAAATCAGACCAAATGACTCAATGTCTGCCTGCAGCTAATTTATCAAACATTATGTATGACACTGCAAAAATAATTCTTGCGATGAAAATTAATCATTCAGCACATATTATAATAAACATCTGCTATTTTAACCTCTTACTCAGATATTAGAATACTTTTCCTTAAAAATGGAAAACTTAGATGACATCTTTCTGATGTCATGCTTACAGAAAGTAATTCTGAAAAAAAAATAGAGTTTATTCACAAGGGGGAGCATAACGTCTTAAATGACTGTTTTTGTTTCAAAATTTTTAATTGCATAATTAAGCTAAAGTTTTTCAACTACCTACACATGAAAATTAAATGTTAATGCATACCTGAATCATTGTTTATTTTGGCCAACCATCATAAAAATGCTGCCATCTCTAACTCAGACCTGTGCTCTTCCCACTCTAAAAGTATACATTTGTCATCCTAAAATAAGTCCCTATAACAGTCAACATTCTCTTAAAAAAGCATTTCACAATTAGAGCCATGTTAATCTGTGTCCACGTGGCTAAGGGAACCAGCCACAGATATAAAAATCATATGCTACTGCAACAATGATTACAATAATTTGTACTGTATTGCAAGTGTTAAATCTGAAGAAAACTGGTGAAGACACAAATTACAGTTCCTCAATTTAATTTACAAGAAAACATTTCAGCTGCAAGCTTTGAGTTTTCAGATGCAGTTACCACAAATTAAGTAAGCATAGTGAAGACATTCACTTAGCAGCATACTTTTAATTTAAAAAGAAGTGCTTTACAGATGAAATACAGCAAAAGCATAAGCAAAATGAGTGAAATCAGGCCACATTACAAATGCCTAGTATCAACTTCGCTACAAACCGTTGTTTGATTATGGCCCAAAAGGTAGAAGCAAGGTTCCCCGAGCTTGTCATTTCTCATACATGCAGCGAGATTAGGAGGTATCATCGCTGTACAAGGAAGAGCCCAGGACCAAGGTAAGTAGGGAAAAAAGAGAGAGAAAATCAGAATGTTTACACATATTTAATGTCACCTATTGGTAAGAAGAAAGAAAGAAAAAGTATCATATTTGATCACAGAGAATGATTTATTTTACAAATAATTTGTGAGCAATATCTGAGCAGGCAGTGAAAACGGCAAAACAGCACAGTAAAAGGTCTAGAACTCACAATATTAATTACCAAAAGTTGCACACGTGATTATGACATTGAATGTTAGTAAATATATAAACAATCTACAAAGTTAGAAGTTACACAGTATCAAAACAAACACACATTATGTATGAAAACAGGCAACCTCAAAGACACTCATGCTTTATACAACAGATGAAGGTTACTTGAATTACCATGCTATTCTCAGTTATTAGAAATTCAAGAACAGCCAAACATAAATACTACATCTGGCCAAAATAATCCATCTGATATGGACATGTAATGATGACACCACCCCCAAAAAAGTGCAAAATGAATCTTTCTTGCATAAAAAGCACCTGAGAAGACCATCTTTGGTCAGAGTAAACTTTAAATTACTTATAAGAAACAGAATGTTTTTAATGCCATATGTTTTTATTTTATGGTCTTTATCTCAGGCAGTAGGAAAACATTCTGTACTAAAAGACTATTAAAGCTGGAAGCAGGCTTAAAATGTACATTTTGTTTGCATCTTCCAGTACAAATAATGCCTGCAAGAAAATGTGCATATCAGCAAGTATTAAACGGATAAAATGTAGTACTTAAGGTCCTTACTGCCACAACATTTATCTAACTATATCAGAAAGTTATGCAGATATGTGGTGTTATAGATAAGTTTGGTTGTGCTTTCAATAACAGATTAGCAAAAATTTGAAGCGACAATTAAAACAGATTAATAGTTTCAAGTATCATGGAAATGACGACCAGATGGCATGGCAGAAACACATAAGATAAAAGACATTTTACACTAGGGGTTAAAAAGTATAAGGATAAGCCTTGGCACACAAAACTATACAAGAAATATAGAAAAAGCGATGAAACAAATTAACAAGGCATGTTGAAATTATTTACACTAAATAAAATATTTCACAATATAAAAATACTCTGCAAGAAATATAAGCTGGTATGTAAGCTATGATTTGTTTTCCTAAACTTAAATCAGTACAAAAAAATGTTCAGATAAATATTGCCATGAAAATATAATCGTTAACATGTCAATAGCTGCAACTTTTTAAAACCTCGCAGAAGTTACAAAACAAAATGAACATCTTGATATGTTCCTTAAATGAATAATACGTCAAGACTGACAGTAAAGACTGCTGCTTTCTACTGTGTGAGGCTATCTTTGATGTGCTCTCAGAGTTTGATTCTCACTGTTCCACATACCACAATACCCTTGTATCATAAAGGATAGCATCACATGCGTCTTGCAGGAAAACATGCATCCACAGATCTATTCAGAAAACGTCAATTATCAACCATTGACAGTAAACATAAAACTAGGTTTGTATCACACATGTGCCTTGTAGGTACAGCACAGTCCAGGTTGGATGCTTGCAATAGGCGCACACTGTCAAACCCCTTATGTGCCTGTCTCTCTAAACTGCCTCAATGGCCAAATATACAAGTTCCCCTGCACTTAGGCTTCCAGCTGTATCAGCCAATAAACTGAATGTGTTATTTCCTAACGGGATTTGCTATGATGACCAATACACCAGCATGATGAAATATTATGTTATCCCTAGCACATCAATAAAACATTGTTCCTCTTTCAGAAAGCTTTCAACCTCTGTGAATTTTTGCAGAGACCTCCACAAGGTTCTAACTGCACCAAGTGTTCAAAGCTATGGGGGGATAACAACATTCTTTGTGGTTCACTCTACCTTTAGATATTAACCTGATAAGTAACATTTAAGTATGCTGATATCCAATCTCAGATATAAGACACTGTACAGACCTCCATATTAGCTAATTTAGCATACATTACCTCACAGAATAACCATGTTATAACAGTTGAATCTGTAGAGGACTAAACATGTCTCTTAAAGCTGTCCTTACTTGCAACTACTGGGCAAAGATAATCAACTTATTTATTGCTGCATTTTAAAATAATGTATGACTTTTTTTGAAGCCGTGTGTCTTGTTTTTGTTTCAGCAAGAGAATTTTTCTTTTAATTATGTTTTTCTGATGCTGTCAACTGATACAGTTCTGTTTTGTTAAATTAATTTTTCAGCGAAAGTATCTGTAGCTTTACCACCACTAAAATACTCTGTTTTCAAAATCAGATCCATCGACTTTATTATGAAGTGGTACATGATATTCTTCATAAACAGGGAATAGAATGCTCTGTTAGAATAGGCACAAATTTCATTACCTAAAGAGGACTGCTGTGTCCGAAAAGTCATTATTCTGTCAAATTACAAAACAAACTTCATGACCACAACAAGAAAATGGTGCTTAGGATTTGCTTTGCAGCAGATAAGGGTGTACATCTATATTAACTCATTAGGATATGATTTTCTTTATTAAAAAGACATGGACCACAACAGAAAAAGTATAGTGCATAATAGAAGAGGTGCAACATTTTATGTTTAAAATATATGTATATCAAAGTCTCTATCTGCCTCATCAATTTCAGATGGGATTTCTTTCTCAAGTTGCAAAAGCCATTCCTTGGTGAAATAAATCTTTTAAAATTTCTTAATTAGATTAACAAGTAAATGAAAATGATCTAATTAGTCTATATCACACTGGTAGCAACAAGAATTACAAATTGCAGGCAGATCTAAATGCTAATTATATCAGAAATTCAACTCAAAATATTTATTTGAAACTAAACTGCAACAAAGTCAGACACATTCATAAGAAACAATTAACAGGAAATAGTGAGGTTAATTACTTAAAGTTAACTGCCTCAAATTTATATATAAACAGAACATTGTTTTATCTTAGTTCTGTTAATCAATCAAAGCAGCAAGAAATAGACTATTGCCTGAAACCAAAATATCTCAGACACCATACACACAGGACTACTCATCTGTATACTCTTCTTTAGCCATGGACGCATTTTCATCAATTTTGCATGGATTCAAATGTCATTGACTGAATTTAAACTCTATTCATGACAGCTATACTATTTTAGCACTGCAAATCATGTGGAATAGGACCACGCTTGCTTATGAAAGACTGGGAAAACATATTCTTTAGATTACCAGGTAATTTGATAGCTCACAGCCAAATTGGTGCAATGGAAGCAGACATAGCTAGCAGAACAAGAACAGTTATAGTACTACTTATGTGATCTACAACCTAAGAAATGCCTGTATAATTTACATATAAAAAGATATGCTGCCACTTCAATTACTATTCTGGTCTAAACAGCAGTACAATGGCATGTCATTTTTTCTTCAAAAATTACTTGTAACACACATCAAGCAAAAGACATTTACTTATTTTTTTAAGCATATTTGTTGACAAATTAAGTCCACTAGGCACAGCTGTGCTGGTTAAGCAACTTGCCCAGGTTAACACAATTTTCAAGTAGAACTGTGAGAATCAAACCCATGACCCACAGAAAATAGCTTCACAGCAGCTCACACAGTCTTATCCCCTGTGATAAACTGCCACTATCAATAACTGAAATCAAGCACATACTCACTTTGCAACAATCTGTTAATTTATTTCTAAAATTCATGTTTCATTTGGCACAGAACAATAAATTATCTTTAACTTTTAATACGTTTTGCACATCTTAAATTAAGCTAAAATAACTGTCCTTATACTTAACCCCAGAATGTGGAAACAGAACAGATGAGAAATGCCTCACAGTTAATGGTGATGCATGAAAACGGGTACAGAATGGAAGGTGAAGAATGTTCGGTACAATACAGACAGAACGAAAAGTGGGGGTGACGAGTCAAGTTGAGAAAGAGAAGTGCGCAGCTTCAGTTCCTGAGAGAAATCTTTCATGGAGTCATGGTATGGAAGAAATGACTAGTTTCATAGTTTAACCCACCATATTCTGGCACGGTACCATCTCCACATTTTAACAGCAAGCACACTCTATGGCCACCATTTTTGATTAGTTCTATGGCACGGGAATGCATCATGTTCTTTGTGCTTTCACCATTGATTTCAAGAATTTCATCTCCAATCTGTTGATACAATGAATGGGGAAAAGTAAAATAAAAACCTGATTAGTATTTCATAATCAATAAACATGTACATTTACAGCAAATAAATACTGGCATGATATGTGAAATTCAAATCTAAACTAAATCTCCATTCTCCGGATATCTGTCCCTTCCTATATGTCTCATTCAGCTACTGATCTGGCTTTATGTTAATAAACAAAGCCAAGAAACTTTAACAACAAATAACCATTTGATCATTAAGTTATGACACCTTTTTCATAAAATCAATATGCAGAAGATTCTAGGTAAGGAATAGCTTGATTCATCTTATCCCCGAATATTGCATTAAATTTATTCCATGCATTCTTAGTTTTCTTCATCTTTTTGAAGGAATGGCATCTTTAAAAAAGGTTGTCTAATGCATGCATCCTACTAAAGAAAAACGGTCTGTGCAATGACCTTTAGCTACTGCTCCTGTCACCTTCCCACTGTGCTTACTTGTTCTTTCACATCTTGCTTTTGAGAAATGGCCAGTTATGCCACATTACTACATATGTGGAGACACTGCTCTCTTGGTGCAACTGCATGCGCACATGTTGATGCCAGCCTTGCACTTAAGTGGGAGGTAAGACATAAAGGAGGCAATCTCTTAAGAGGCCCCATATGATGGCTTCTCTCCTGGCTCAGTCCTACTTTTAGCACATGGAGGAAACTGGACAACCTCTTGCCATGTGTATGGGCTCTTCTGGAATGGAGATTGTCTTAAAGAAGGGTGCCACCATGGTTTTCGGGGACTTGATAGGACAGAACAATAAGGGAACTGACAGAGCTGGAAAATGTCAGTGATACAGGGAGAAAAAAAAAGCAAACAAGAAAAGAAAAGAATAATGTAACATACTTTTTTAAAAAATGTATTAGCTTTAGATTGTAAATTTTTCTGAAGCTATAAGAAAAATTGGCAATGAACTTCAAAAGCTTACCCTGCATTGTATATTTTACTAATAAAGCATCATTACTTAGATCCTAAGTACTTTACATAGTACCAACAGCAAACTTGTAGTTTTCTGAATGGTACTACCTAAATAATGTGTCTGTGCACTATGAGTGTATTATTTGGAAATTTTGTAAACAAATACTTACAACTTAATACTATAGCTGACATCAGATTAATACGATTGTTCTTACTGTAACTGCCCTCATAATAAAGCACAATACCCAGTGGGCAAAGCTGTATTTCACCACCTGCATGCTGCATGTGTATAAAAGGAAACACTTATCAGGGCACTGTAGAGTATTGGTAACAGAATGGAAAAGCATCCCAGCACAGCTAACAGTGTGACTTTACATAGGTTTTAGTCATATGGCATGTAAAAGGTTAGTTGTTCCATGACTCTAGCTTATGGTACTGTATCTATAATTTAACTAAAGACTCATCACGGCATCCAGCTAGTACACAGAGATTCTGCAAAATATATTTACCACAACAGAAAGCATGTCAGTTGCACCCGCACAAACCTACAAACAGAGCTACTTATAGGTTAAAAAGTGATTACAAGTCTAATGACCACAGGGGCTTTGTAAGCCTAGCCATACCAAGTTTTGATACCCTAGGGTTACTTTAAGGGGTACATGAAAGCTTGGGTATGGGTGGTCAAGCAATTACAGGCTGCTTCTTTCTACTAAAGACATAGGTACCACACCAAGGCATAACTTCTGATTCCCCCCTCCACTGGTCCGAATTATGATTGAAATGGGTTAGGGAAACACTCTGCTTCTCATGGATGAAAACTTGTATATTAATAAAAACTATGACTACTTTTATTGGGGAAACGTCTTAGGTATGCACACACTCCTGGGTTAATGGTTTCACAACTTAGTATTAAAAGAACATTTTGAACTACACTTAGTTTTGCCATTTGATAAGTGAATTATGCTGCAAGAAAAACATGTTAGTGTAATGACACAGGCAATACACCACTGAAGGATTTCAATATTGCATTATTACAAGATATTAATTCCAAAAATTTTCTCCCAGAAGCAAAAGGCATACATACCCTCATCTTTCCACATCTTTCAGCAGGGCCATCCTCTGCTAATCTTAAGACATACAAGTCCATGTTATACTCTCGTCCACCTCGTAAACTGAATCCAAAGCCTTTTTGCCCTCTTTCTAGTTCCACCGTGTAATACTCTGACTCCTGCCATTAAAAAAAATTCAAACAATGCTCTAATAATATTGAATAAAATGGAAAAATGGAAAACAGACCTTTTTTTTACCCCACTAGTTTATCAGCATTTTCTATACAGACCATACACCTTCCATGATAAACTTGGATTACAGACATAAAACTGCTTTGTGGAAGTAGCTGCTTGTAAACAAATTCACATTTACAGTGGCCATATTTTTGCAAGCAGAGAGCAATTCCTCTGGTGTGACAGTTGTAGAATGTAAATCAAGGGGCTACTCTCTAAGACATATCATAGTGCTGTCCTAACTTGATTACCCTGCATTGTATGGTAGATTAATCTTGGTCAGGGTTCAAAGACCCCCCCCCCAAAAAAAAAAAAAGAGTGGTGGTTCAAAGGGCAATACAACCACATAAAACACATATTTTCTTTCTTTTTGAGTATCCCTTTGGACATTTGTGGCTGATGGAATGGCACTTGGTGAAAGATTTTTACAATGAAGAGAACTATGGACTATCTGCTCCTCATGGGACAAAACAAATTTATAAGAAAATTATACTGAAGTTATTATGAGCAGCTACAGTATACTATTAATCGCCCAGAAATACATAGCTTTGCAAACTATAAAGTTAATTAAGTTGCGAAAAGATGTCTTCAACTCAGTGAAATCCACACAAGAGACTTTTTTATGCAGGTCATATAGAATCCAAACTAATTACATCAGATTAACTTGCAAGCATGGTACACACACAACCTTTTACAAATTCAGAGCTCAGCTTACAGGTATGTACCAAACAGATCAGGAAAGCAGGAATCACTCCTTCTGATCCAAGTTCTTCATTATTTTTATACTTGTGGCTACAAGGAAAATCTTTATTTGGAAACATAACTTTGACTTCTGCTGATTCTAAACTATGTCATATTGCATGCTTGAGACTGAGCATTTCTGCACAGGCCACAGTGTAAAATGGATAATTGCTAGCTGCCCATCCACGATTTAAAAAAAAATTAATGCACATCCTGTTTCACATGAGCAACTGCTTATGGCTTACATTATATCTAATCCTATAATTCCTTAACCAGAACAAGCTTTTTAAAGTTATATGAAATGAAGAAAAGTTAAAGTCTTTTATTACCTTAGAAGAGCATTTGTTTTGCACTATGAAGAATTATGGAAAGACACTTCGGTGACACATAGGAATAAAGCCCTAACTATGGCCCAGTCAACTTGGGTTCAGTTAGTCTGCCTGTCCTGGGTGGGAAGTAAATTGTTGATGATGCTCCCTTGGGGGAAGCATGGATCAAACAGGGGAGTTGCCATTGAATGAACATGGGAGACAAGTCAGGGAAATGGGTAGGGCATATAAATAAAAAGAATCCACACCACCGGGGTGGAAAGCAAGATAACCAAGCCCCCCCTGGGTAGCCTTAGGATCCAGAGCTGGTCACATCAGGATCAGAGTAAGCCTGGGTGGGGGGGAGTAGCAGATAGGGAACTGGAAGACGGGCCAGTTATATGATGTCTTGGGGGAGACCAAAAAAATGTATTTTAAAAAAATGAATTACAGTTATAATTTTGATGAGTGTGAAATAGTGTATTAAGGTGATGACTTGTTTTACTATGAAGACCCATGACACTGCAAATCACTCTTCCTGTAGGTGGTCTTCTTTTCTTTTACTTTAACTTGTTCTGCACTCTCTGACTTCCACCATTTAAAGGGTCCATAATTCAATGAACTCTCCTAGTGTCGATCTTTTCAAAACTTGCAAGAGTCAAGGTATCGGTGTCAGGATGGAGGTGTATAATGAATCGCAAAGCCTCTGTTCATGCAGTCTGTCCCCTGAGATTTGTTTCCAACATGTATACAGTCAGCAAAAAATGGCCACTTGTAACGAAGACTACATACATGAGGTCAAGCATAGTACAAGAGCAGAGCTCATTCAGGCTACATTAGTAGCTGTCCCACTCTGCAGGACACACAATAAATCAAGCAGCTGCCCACTGTGATTTCCAGCAGAGAGATGTGAACCTCTCTAGCTGCTTAGCTCCTCTTAAGTGGGCCTCATATATGGGTCAGTCTGGCAATCAGCAAAGTGCATGTGAAGTTCAAAATGTATCATGAAAAGGACATGTACTAAAGATGTAGCCTTTGAATATTATATATAAGCAAATTACACAGTAACCAGGGAATGATTTCCTTTCAGAGATGCGGGCCCAGCTGAAAGACCAGCTATCTCAATGAGCACTTCCCACTGAAAAACAACTGGAATTTACTTATCAACATTAACACAGCAGTTAAAAAGTCAGAGCAATAGAAAACTAGATAATGCGCTATGGTTACAGATGGACTGGATATTGAACACATTTTAATACTTTTCCTCCCCACAAGCTAATAGGTATATAGCAGAGAACACAATAAAACCATACATGATTTCTAGAGTCTATATCAGTTTGTCGCAACACAATTGCAGTGAACACCATATCGTCGTCCCTCATTAAGCAAAGATCATTTCAGCAATTTGCTGAATTTACCAAGAGCAAGTACTTGCCCTACAGCACAACTTTGCCCTTTTTTCCACTGTAGTGCGATCTCGGAGTTGATATATACAGTTGGAGGGGTGTAGGGGGTGAAGCCCCTCACTTGGGTGCGTTCAATTTAAGTGCTGTAGGGCAAGTATTGTCTTGCTCTTTGCAAATTCAGTGAATTACTGAAATGATTTTCACTGAATGAGGGTCGATGACTCAGTGTTCACTGCAATTGCATTGCGACAAACTAATAAAGACCCGATTTTTAATATTATTTGTAAATACTCTTTCATCCACTTCCTTATTTCACACAATACAGCAAATACATAGCATTTTTTGACATTTCTCAGGAGAGTGTGGCCTTATCTTCATAATACAGGATGTACTGCTGAGTAATGATGTCCTGTACAGTCAAAACAGTAGTTTACTATGTCAATTTTAAAGTAATGTATAACACTGTAGCAAGGGGAAATCTTAAGCAACAAGAGTGCTGCAGAATTTCTAAATATGCCACTGCAGCTAAGGAAATATACAATCCATCCAAAGTTCTCAAAGTTTCTTATGTCACCCCATGAATAGCTGTCACCATCTGATAACAGAAATAGATTGCCAAATCTTTTTCTTATATCATAGATACTCTGCATGCACATTTAACAACTTAAATTTACCCATCCACTCACCACTAATTTTTGGAAGGTGGGAAGAAACTGGAACCCAGAAGAAACCCACAAGGAAAGGGAGCATTTGCAGCCTTTGCACAGATGTCCACCAATCGAGAATTAAACCACAGCAACCCTTACGGTGAGGTGGCAGTACTACTCACTGCAACCACGTGCTGCCCTCACAAAGAAATAAGCCACTACTAATAAACAATGAGCACCCCTCCACCAATACACAGATGTTCCACACTCCTCTGTAATGTAGGGGATTCTACAGGTTACTTTGCTACTTCTTTAAAAAGGCTTGCAATAGGTGCTTGTGCAGTCAAATGAGCAAATGATATACACCTTTCTGACTACTAACTTGTTAGCAGTTTCCACAAATTTGCAACACATCTTTGTTATACAGATGTAAAAACAATACCAACTTCTTATTTCACCTAAAAGCTTTTCCTAATCAGTCATAATAAGATTACCTATGTATGGTGGAAAATTGATGTGCCAATGTGCACACAAAAAAAAAAAAAAACACACTTTGGCACCATCTTGCTATAAATTGCTAATTGTTGCCATATTCCTAGATTGCAACATGGTTTTAATCAAAAGAAGATATCACGAATATGAAACAGCAAGGTAATAAAAAAAATGTGTGTGTGTGTGTGTGTAGAATTTAATATTTTAGCTTTGGAGTGCCCATATATATGCTATCCTGCTAATAAATGTGGCTGCCATGGTAGCAAAATGGTGTTTGCTACTGCATTTTTACAACATATACAGTTTGCCTTTACATCCTTATAAATTATTAGTTGGTTTATTTCAGTTGTGCCTTGATATAAGGAAAATTAGGAATATGTGATCAGAGTCATATCTAGAAGTTGGACTTGCAGTGACCTGATCTGAAATTATCTACACCAGAAAGGGCCAGATGAGAGGTTATAAGCCCTGTTTAGTTTGTACTACTTGGTTTCTCTGGACTTGCATCTTTTCTTCATTTAAGTGGATTTTCTTACTCCTGTCTGTAAGCTATTTGCTACGCTATTCACCTTGCCCATTCTGAATACTGCTTCTACCTTATGTGTGTGTTGTGGGTGCCCCTAGTTAGCAGACCTTAGTGTTCCATAGACCCTGGAATAATTTAATAGTGCTTCAAAAGACCCCCCTTGAGGTTTTTTCCTTAAGCTAATCAGACATATCCATCCAGAACCACTTTGACAGTGAGGATTTGCCATTCTGGTGGCAGAGGAAGCTATTTTTTTTATTATTTAACCACCACCGCAATCAAAGTGATTAGGCAAACAAGCTACCAGCTAAAAAGTACAGTTGTGTACACTTACCATAAATGTAGATGTTCGAGTGTATTCACTGTTGCAGTCATTACATTTTGGTAATCTGCTGGCAGGTTGCCCTCAGTCGGCCTGATTAACAAAGTCTTGGGTCCTGCGTCAGTTTCTGTCCCTTCTTCCATGACGTCAGGTCGTCAGGGGTATAAAACATGCAGCCAATGCCATTACATCAGGTTTTCTTGCCCCAGATGTCAGGTGCCCCCCAAATGGGGAGCAAAATATATATATAAGTAATTAAAAACACAAAAATATACCTCCAAACAAAAGCAAATACACCAAAAAGGCTTTTAAGCATAGTAAAAGAAAGTAGAGGTATAGTAAGAGAAAAACAGGGGGCTGGAGGGAGGGTAACCAGGACTGCAACAGTGAATACACTCGAACATCTACATTTATGGTAAGTGTACACAACTGTACTATGTTCTTCTTGTTTCACTGTTGCAGTCATTACATTTGGGTAGATTCCCAAAGCTATGGTTGGGAGGATGGATTTATACAGCATTAGGATCAGCTATAAGGCCCTGCAAAACAGCAGTGGCAAAGCCAGCTCTGGATTTAGAGAAAATTGGTAAGTGATAATGCTTGGTGAAAGTATGAACTGAACTCCAGGTAGCAGCTTCTAGAATATATATCCCTGGTAGGAACACCTCTGAGAAAGGCTGTAGAAGTAGACGCAGCCCTGGTGGAATGAGATCTGATCCCCTGGGGGATAGGTTTTCCATGGTGCTTATAGCAGAAATTAATACAATGGCTTATCCATTTAGAAATGGTTTGTTTTGAAATAGCCTTCCCCTCTGCCCCTGCAGCAAATGCTACCAGCAGCAGTTCAGATTTTCTTCGAGATTTAGTCCTGTCCAAGTAGAATCTAAGTTGTCTGTGTATATCCAAAGAATGCAGAATCCGCTCCCCCTTGTTCTGTGGATTGAGAAAGAAAGTTGGCAAATGAATGGACTGATTAAGAGCCACACTGGATACCACCTTGGGCATGAAGGATGGATTGGTCCTGAGTGACACCCTGTCCGCATGAAAGATGATGAAAGGCTCCACTGCCATAAGGGCCTGTAATTCAGATATCCTTCTAGCCGAAGTGATTGCTAAAAGGAAGGCTGTTTTCCAGGAAAGAAATGTTAAGTCTGCAGTAGCAGCTGGCTCGAAAGGAGGTAGAGTGAGTTTCTCCAATACAAAGTTAAGGTCCCAGGCAGGGGTTGGAGCTCTCCTGGGTGGTCTCAAGTTTTTGGCCCCTCTGAGATACTGCTTTAGCAGAGGATGTGAGAAGGGGGGGGGGGGTTCTGTGTTGTAATGAGCTGAAATGGCTGAGGCAAGGATTTTAATGGAGGAAAAAGACAGGCCCTTGTGAAGCATCTCAGTTAAGTATTGCAAAATCTGAGTTAAAGTGGGTGCTGCTGTGCTCATCCCTTGAGATTGATTCCAGGCACAGAATCTTTTCCATTTGTCAGCATAAGATTTTCTAGTACTAGGTCTTCTCGCCTCCAAAATGACATCCATTACAGGTTTGCTGAGGGATGTTAAGGGGGAATTTAAATGATGAGCCAAGCTGCAATATTCAGTGTTTGGAGCTGAGGGTGCAGAATTAGGTTCTCCTGCTGAGACAGCAAGGAAGGTGTCTAGGTGTCTGAGGCAGGTGCCATGGAGAAATTTGTAACACACTGCACAGGAGTGGGTACCAGTGTTGGCATGGCCAGTCTGTAGCAATAAAAATAATTTTTGGTTTGTCCTGTTTGACTTTTAGTAGAACTTTGGAGAGCAGAGGCAGAGGGGGAAAGGCATAGACTGATAGGTTTTTCCAGCTGAAGGACAGAGCATCCACTTTCCATGCTTTTTTGTGAGGAGTTCTTGTGCAAAATTTGTCCAACTGGTAGATCTGGGGTGAGGCAAAAAGATCTATGCCTGGGCTCCTCCATTTGTGTGTCAACATGTTGAAAATCCGTGGTTCCAGTTTCCATTCGTGTGGATCCATGAGACTTCTGCTTAGTTCATCTGCCAGAATATTCAGCTTTCCTGGAAGGAATTGAGCTTGTAGTTGAACTTGGTAGCTCAAGGCCATGTTCCACAATGCCATGGCTAGTCTGCAGAGGGGGTAGGAATGTGTACCCCCTGCTTGTTTATGTACCACATAACCGTGGTGTTGTCCATCTTTACCATTAGTTGTCCTGGATGGAGGTAGTCCTTGAAGGCTGTCAGAGCATTCTGTATGGCTAGCATTTCTCTTTGATTGATATGAAGGTGCACTTGATTTGGGCTCCATTTGCCCTGAATGCACTTCCCTGCCAGATGACCCCTCATCCATAGTCTGATGCATCTGTAGTTAGGGTTTGGGTGGCAGGGGGTGGTGTGAATGGCAGTCCCTTGTTTTGGTGGCAGGCCTCTGCCCACCATAGGAATTCTTGGCGCAGGCAAAGTATGATAGGAATCATTGTTTCCAGGCTGTGACAATGTTGACTCTATAAACTTTTTAAGTACCACTGAAGTTTTCCTCATATGCAGTCTTGCATATGGAATTAGAAGAATGCAGGAGGCCAGGAACCCCAAGGCTTGCAGTTTTTGCCTTGCAGATAGCATGTTTTTTGTGGCCACCTGTTTGAAGTAAGTCACCAAATGAACTTGCTTTTCTGGCATAAGGAAAGCCATCTGGGCAGTTGTATTCAAGCTTGCTCCCAGGAATGTAATTTTTTGAGAGGGTACCAGTTGTGATTTATTTTTGTTTATGGTGTACCCTAGACAAGTTAGAACCCTTTTTACAAATGCCAGATGTTTTAGAAGAGTGGCCATGTTTTCTGCCTGAATTAGACAATCGTCCAGGTATGGATATATTTGAATATTTCTTTGCCTGCAAAATGCAATTACAGAAGCCAGGCACTTTGTGAATACCCTGGGCACAGTAGACAAGCCAAAGGGCAGTGCAGAGAACTGATAATGCAAGTAGCCTGCTTTGAAGCGGAGGCATCTTCTGCAAGATTCCCTGATTGGGATATGCAGGTAAGCCTCTTTAAATCTAGAGTTGCCAACCAGGCATCCTTGCCTAGCATAGAAAGTAACTCGTGAAGAGTCAGCATCTTGAATTCTGGAATGTCCAGAAAGGTATTTAGAGTAGACAGGTCCAGAATTGGATGCCATGATTTGTCTTTTCTGGGTACCAGAAAAAGTCTGGAATGGAAACCTTGTCCCTTTTCCTCTTCTGGCACCGGTTGAATAGCCCCCATGTTTAGGAGGCAAAGTACTTGTTTCTGAGCCTCTGCCCACTGATTTGGGGGCAGGTCTGGCCACCCGTTTGGAGTTGGCAACATGTGGCAATGAAATCTGTATCCCTGGGACACTATATTTAAAACCCATTTGTCCTGGGTTATAAGTTGCCAGTTTTTTGCATGTAGAGCCAGTCCCCCCCCCCCCAAAGGGGCGGCTGAAAGTGCTTGGTAATTTTAAAGGGAAGTCATTGAGACTGTTTACCATAGGGTGGTGTCTTGTTATTTCCAGATTTGGAAGTGGAAGCACCCCATTGCTTAGTTCTGAGAGTCCCTTGGGACTGAAACCTGGTGCTTTTGGAGTGTCTGGGTTTGGCTTGAGTGGCTCTGGAAGGAGGTGGAAAGGACCAGTTCTTAGTAGGCCAGTGCCTGCTAAATCTTGGAGGTTGTACTTGTAGGAAATATTTCACAGTTTGCATAGATTTAGCTTTATCTTCCATCTTTTTTAGAACTTCTTCAGCCTTATTGCCAAACAGACAGTCCCGATGCAAAGGAGCATCCAACAGTTTTGCTTTAACATGATCAGGCAGAGATTGTTCCTTAAGCCAAGCATGCCTTCTAAGCACAGACCCAGTAACAGCAGCCCTGCAAGAGGCCTCTAAAGAATCAAAACCACATTGCAAAGTATGTTTTCCAACTTGTTCAGCTGAATGCAATACATCCTGTAAATCTTTATTTTCCATACAGTCAGAAATCAACATCATTTTCTGTTTAAGCAGTCCCATAATATGCTGTTGATATTTTAGCATATGTAATTGACAGTTTAAAGCCCTGATTGCCAAGGCTGCAGAAGTATAAACCTTTTTACCCCATCTATCCAGCGCCCTGGAGTCTCTAACAGAAGAGGTAGGATTTTTAGCAGTAGAAGCCTTAATGCCCTTGGGCCCCTGAGAAATGGTTTCTGGGTCCGCAACAGGATTTTTGAAAAGGAATTTGTGGGACTCCGGAACCTTGTAGCATCTGTCTGGTTTACTAGGGTCTGGAGGCAGGGAAACAGGGGCCATACTGGATTCCGAGAACACATCATCAACAATGTCTAGTACAGGAGGTATAGCCAAAGGTCTATGCTGAGGAAGAAGAAGGAAAGCCCTAAGCCTCTTTTTGGATTCAGAAAATTCCTGACTTTCCCAATGGAAATGCTCCCTTAAGGTATGTAAAGTTTCCCCAAAAGAAAAATCCTCAGGGGGAGAAGCAGAGGGAATGGAATTCTCTGCATCAGAATCCTCATAAGTAGGTATGGACAAATCCAGGTTGTTAGAAGAGTCAGAAGAAAGAGTCCTGTTCAGAAGATTCATACTCAAGTTCAGCCCTAGGCCTCTTAGAAGGGGGGGGGGGGTTGACTACCCCTGATTAGAGTAAATAAATCTTCAGCCATTTTGATCATTTGTTTTTTTAGGCATAGGGGCCTGAACATGTGGCCTGGGTGTTGGTTTTTTAGACATAGATCGAGATTTAGGCCTTAGTATTGAAGGTGGAGTCAGTTTAATATGCAAGTCTGTAGGCTTGAATACACCTTCAGAAGTTGGTGCTTGCACAGCGGCTCAAGACCCATCCAAGATAGAGACATTTGCGGGTTCCATAGGTGAAGCAACTTGCGGCATTACGGACTCTGAATGGGTCTCAGTAGAGGCCTGCGAATCAGAAGTAGCGGGTATCAGGGCCTGCGACAGCGCCTCACTGAGTACCTGGGAATTGGCGACTGCCTTAGGAGAAGCGTCGTCTGCAGTTTTGACCTCAACGGTCTGTCTCTGTCTTTTTCTTTGCGTTTTTTCGGTATTCCGGTAGTCGGATGGCTAACCGACATAATTTCTGGATAATTAAACCGAGAACCGAAATATTTAGAAGCAAAAATGTACCAACAACGGATAGTGTGTTGATTAAATAAAGCACAAAACCGACAGCAAGGTACGTCGTGGTCAGGGCCTAGGCAAGGAATACAATACAAATTAAAATCCTTATGAGGTATTTCCTTCCCACGAGTAATACAATTATTAACTTTTACTGACATTGGTAAGGAGCAAGAAAAAGTTTCCCCAACGGGGTACTTAGCTTTTAGTTGAAGACTTCGGTTCTGAAACTCGAAAACTAAAATTTCAGGAGTAGGCCGACCGGCACTTGTGAACTGCTTCTGCTTCGGGCACCACACAGCAAGAAAGACTGATGTAATGGCATCGGCTGCATATTTTATATCCCTGATGACCTGACGTCATGGAAGAAGGGACAGCAACCGACGCAGGACCCAAGACTTTGTTAATCAGGCCGACTGACGGCAACCTGCCAGCAGATTACCCAAATGTAATGACTGTAACAGTGAAACACGAAGAACATCAATGCATATAGTTTTCATCTTTCATCTAAAGTGCTTCCACCGACAAAAGTTACATATCCTATAACAACTTTCATACCTTTTGTGAAGGAACTACTTTACATCAAATTAATAATAAAACAAATATGTAATAATTAAATAAGTGTAACCACGTTTAACAGATAACCTCATATTTTAAGCACAAAAATGCCTCACAGGTTGGACATTATACAGAAATAATGTTCCTTCCTAGGGTGAGAAGGGTCACTGTGTATGATCTCTGCCTGCAGCTACAGGCCTCACAACACCCTTAGGCGACCTGCTATTTTCTGTAATGCCCACTCTGTCAGGCATTACTGCTTGCTTATATATTTCCTCCATTTACAACATCCTCTGGTATCAAATCTATAATAAGCATGGCTACAGTTCCACTAGCTAAGGAAATGACTGATCTGTAATGTGAAATAACACAGCTATAGTTATGCAATACAGACTAGCTTCCAACTCACTATAGTACAACTATTAAGGCCATGCACAATATCAGGCATAATATATGCTCTGACAGCAACAATCCAAGTCAAAGATGGTGGTTATGGTGTGGTTTACTCACACATCTGTTAAGTTTTGTTCACAGGGGTGAAGACAAAGTGACAAAACACTCTGACCAGGTGTGAATTAATCTATCAGAACTCTCACCTATGTGACAATGATTATTGCAATTACACTATGCATATTTTGTTGTATTTTATCAACTACAAACTTTATCTAAGGTGTAGAGATGCAGTACCACGGATATCCACTCCTTAAGATGATGTATACAGAATATGTTTGTGGAGAGGTGATATTTTTATTTTAATCAGGAGTGTTCTGGGAACATCTACAATTCCAAAACCTCTCTCACTACTGTGCCCTGTAAGTTACATATTTACAGACTGCAATTTGCATGTACTGGTAGAAGTTGTGATTTGAAAGTAATATTTGTCACTACTTTAAGCATGTTAAACCATTTCTTTTTTAATATTTTCAATTGGAGATGCCAGCTTGGATAATCTGCAAACAGAGACTATCCCCTCATTAAAATATCTAAGTGTCACAACAAACAAGACCTAAAATATGACTGTCATATCACTAGCACAGTAACCAATACAGAGAAAAAGTTGGGAACACTGTTTTGAAGCCAATATCTCTAAAAAAGCAAGCTCTGTTTCATCAATACTATGATTAAAACTGCTCTATGACTACATATTACCTCCACATCCCCAGCAGCTTATTAAGCTGGAAAGTGACATTTCCAATAAGACAATCAAACTGAGATGGATTCCGTTATGCTCCTGCAGTTAACGAACTCTGGCCACAATAACACACCCTTGGTTCAGTATGATGCACACGTCTGCACCATATTTGTCAGAGTAAAAATATAAAATGCAGCCTTCATTCAATTAGAAGGACTAAAACTATTGACCATTTTGGAGAGAATACACACACACACACACACACACACACACACACACACACAC
Source organism: Protopterus annectens (assembly GCF_019279795.1). NCBI lineage: Eukaryota > Metazoa > Chordata > Ceratodontiformes > Protopteridae > Protopterus > Protopterus annectens. The sequence continues at coordinate 1,333,397,954 of NC_056739.1, forward strand.
ACACACACACACACACACACTGCAGTCACATTTCCAAAGACTCGAGCTCACTCCCACTAAAATCTAAACATTCACTAACGCACTTTAGTTCAAAGAACTGACTATGAAATATCCATACAGCTGCAGCACACACCTCTCACATTATCTTGTGTGTGCATCTTACAGACACTGCCTTCACACACCTTTCCTACAAATGTATTTAGGCTACAGCCTCCAATACCCCTTTCTCCTCCTATGGTACATCATATAAGCTACAACTCCTTTCAATAACTTCTTCAGCTTGTTCTCATTCTGCAGATATCACTTATGTTATGCCTTCCCTCATTCTAACACTGCCTTTATTGAGATAAATACACTTTTCATCCTCTGAAAACATGTAATTGCCACATATTTGCCTGTAAAAAAGATTCCTTGGTCTTACGTTTCAGGTCATGGCTGAAAATGGTCTCTGGACCAGACCACTTACCTAGTTAATAACTGTTTCGACAAAATAAGTATCACACTTTTAAAACACACATGTATTGTTATAGTATGTTTTGCATTGCTGATTAATAGTCTAAAGGCATTATTTAGAAGCACAACAGTTACTAGGCTGTGTCAAATGTCATGCTCATGAGCAAAAGCCATCCTGAGAACATGATTTGTTTTGCTGTACAATTTGCAAGATAAGGTTAAACGCAATCTACACCACTCAAAAGATGACGGTATACCCAAACATAGTCATGCACAATTTTTTCTGATGCTTCCTTAAACAAAAAAGAAATTAAATGATACATCGGTTGTAACATGGTACTCTTACCTGTGGCTGAGGTGGTTTGAAATCAAACTGAGGTTCCTGTTTTGGTTTTGCATTATTCCTATATGAAAAACAGGGATGGTTATACCATAAGTCTGTTTTCCAAAGACTTTCAACTTTTTTTATTTGAAATATATTACTTGCCTGGTCTCCTGTGGGGTCTGCTGAGGAGTGTGTGTTGTTGTAATTGTAGCGATCTTTTCTGCATTTGTCAATAATGATGCATTGGAGGACTCTGTAAAGCAATATGGTCATTAGTAGCATATATTTAAAGGGGGTACATGCACGTTAGCAGGCTAACACAAAACACTGGAACATTGCATGTAAAGTCAGTTCAAGGATTTAACCAACATAAGAAGTAAACAAAAACAATACTCCCTTTTATGGAAAGAATGACCCTTAATCTATGCAAGAAAACATGCTTCCTCCAGTAGCAGACATTATGCTTCAATTATAATAGCTACGACCAATTATAATTAAATTAGCTTTTTAACAATTCCTCAGTTCAACACTTCTTTTTATAATCTGCTGCTAAATTTCTAAAAATTACATCAGTGAAATAAAGCTGCCTGAGGCCATTTCTTTATCTGTATGCTTAACTCACTCGTGCCTAAAAACCTTTTATTTTTATACACTTCTAGTTCACACCCATATCTCATTATGGCATCTAGAACTTTTTTGGGTCTGGCTTCTTTAAGTGACTTACCAGCTAATGATAGGTAGCTTTAGAAAGGGCAAGGAGGTATTAATAAAAAGACACCAAGATTGTTAGTCTAGATGTCCTGTAGTGGAGAAATTAATCTTTGTTTACCACTAATTATTCATATTTTTATAACTGAGAGAACTGCATGTTAGTGAACTGTATGGTGTAAAACATCAATGTGGGAGGCAGGACAATTCACTGCCAATGCTGGTTTATATCACACTATATTCGAAATATTTGTAGCTGTTTTCTAGTAATTATGAAAGTAAGCAATATTTTTATATACACTTAAAACTTTAAAAATGGTGTGACTTAGAAACTGTTCCATGACATTAAGTGAAACCTTAGATATGGTTGAAGAAAACATTCTTTGATATTTGGACTGTAAGTTGTACATCAAGATATCTAGCATTGGTTTTGCTAATTATATAATTAAACATATGTTTTCATATTTGTGTAAATAATTGAATAAATAGGCACTTACAGAGAAACTTCTTGTTGTCCTGTGAAAGTTTACGTCTGGTAAACAAAAATGATCTAACAATACATGCCTAGGTTGCACGGTTTTAAAGATATGAAAAATTTGTGAAGGTTTACAAAAAAAATATAACTTGGGGTTTGTGTGCATTATAATATGTCACAGTATTTATGGAAAAGACTATGAATACACCAACTACTATCACTGCAAAGAATACTTCTTTCAGATAAAATTGCTATTTGTACAGTTTTAATGGTTTTTATTATTCACAAAATATTTACATTTGTTTATTTTATGCTTTTAAGCTTGTTTTTCAGAAAATGATCTTGAATAAAAGATGTACGTAGGCTGGGTGTAACAGTCTACACCACATAGGTGTTAATGAGTTAACAGGGTAGTAGACAGCTCTGCAGGGGCTCCTTTCAGCCACAGCTCTAGAGAAAAAAAACATGATAGGAACATACTAAGGCAAGCAATCACGGGGACCATAAGATGCCTAGCCATAAATACCTGTAAGCAAACAATTTAGAAGTTCTTACTATGACCTTACAAATCAAGCAAGGCAATACAAAATAACCCTGCTGTAAATTTGTGTCTACCCATCCAGCCATCAAGACTAGCCTTAAAAGTAGCCAAAGCAGTTTCACATGGAATGGCAACTTACTCCACAGGCTAGGAATATATCGAGTTAGGAACCCATCCCTCCAGTAAGTCTTATTTACTTATAGGTGTAGATTTATCTCCTTAGTGCAGGTGTTTGTAGAGACACTGGCTTTGTGAAGAAATAGGAGGTCAAACAGGACTGGGTCTTGCATGATTCAAAAAAACAAGACTCGGGTCACCTGTCAGTAACATGTAGGCTACCGAGTACAAAGAAAGTTGTGCTAATCTCTCAAAGTTGAAGGATTTAAGACCTTTCATTTTCTCAGTTAGAAATCTCTGGGGCCTTTCACACAGAGTGCTATGCTTGGTTTTGTACACAACAAAGGGGGCATTATACTCAATAATCTGTCTGATAAGGGAAGAATACAGTGGTAGGATGACGTCTTTTGATACTGAAGACATTCCTTTGGAAATTAACAGGCCCAGGATAGAAAGATTTCATGACTATGGTGGAGACCAAGTGAGACAGAATTACCCACATAAGTACACAAGTCTCTTATGACTGTATCAGTCTGAGGACGACGACTATTTATAACACGTGAGGTGGGAGCAAGTTTTCTGACAAATGCTACTATGCTATGCTTTTTTTTTCCATTTAGGTTGAGATTGTTTTTGATAAACTATTTATGTACATATCCAGCCTTTGCTGGAGCATTTTACATCAGTGTTTAAATAGGTAACAATTCATAGTTTGTAGTCATAAGCTAACTTAGTCAATCACATTTCTAGGATATTGAGTTGGATGTCTGCAAAATACAAGCCAAACAGGAGAAAACCTGAACTGATCCCTGTGGCACCCAACTAATAGCAATTTGACATTCAGAGAAGTAATGGTTTGGATAACAAAAGAGTACACAGAAATTGGAAGGAAAAAATAGAGGCACACAAATATATACAATGAGAGGACTGTGCTACAATACAGAAGATATACATGACAGATCATTAACTTAGGTTTCCACTGAAAGTCGGTCCATTTGTGCCAAACAGTCCCTATTGAAAGAGCATCTAGTGAACAAATGTAGTTTGGGACAAACAAAGTTGTCCTGGACCCACGTGTAAAGTGTGTGTGGGGGGGTTAGGCTAAGGATTAAGGGATTGGTTAATCATTAGAGTCATGGCAATGTAGGTATTTAAAGGGGATTGGAGTAGTTAAGGAAGTGAGGTAAGGAAAGGGTGGGACTCAGGATGTGTTTAAGTATAAGGAGCTAAAGGAAGTAGTTACATTTGGCGTGAGTTGGCTAATTTACCAGAATTGCGACAACGATGGCAGGCTATCATAGCCCAAACGGAAGAATTACTCCAGGATGTGATGAGGTCCGAAACAGAGCCAGAGCAAGCTTCAGGCAGGAAGAGATGGCGCCTTGTGATGAAGACTACAGGCCAGGGGAAAAGGCAGCAGGTGGAGAAGCAGATGGTTACAGTGGAGGCTCCTGTTCCCAGTAAGTCGCAAGGTGAAGGTGCAGTTAATGATATTAATTTATCAATGGTTGGGGAACTAGGTGGTGAGGATGGTGAGGTGCAGGTGGTTGATGAGGTTTTGTTGGATGGGGATATGGAAAGGGGAGAAACAGTGTCAGACAGAGTGCAAAGAGGGTTGGTACAGGCAGCCAGGTATGCAGCTGGACAGATGGCAGGAGTGGGCCTGGGCTCTAAGGACAGCTTGACTGGCTCAGAGGTAGGATCAGATTTTGGGCTGTGGCCAGGGGACTGGATAGCTACTTAGGCTCTGGGACAGGACAATAGAGCGGTTATTTTAACTCCGCACATTTCAGGGACGGTGAAAGAAAAAATCTGGAAAGGTGAGTATGTGGATGTGTTTGAGCTGCTAGATGTGGAAGGGGTCCAGAGGTTAGTGGAAGCGGAGTCAGACACTAGCAAGGACTTGTTGGCGGCATTAGCAGCGTTTGGTAGGAAAAGGACAGGTAAGCTTGGACCCAGGACTTGGGACAACTGGGTGGTCGGCTTTATTTATTACATGGTAATGCAGCTGGAGAAGGATGGAGTGTTGGCTTTGCCCCTTTTGGGGTATTTTCTCACCATTTGGGAGGCACAATGCTTGAGGCCGGGGAACGCATGGTTGTGGTATGATAAGCGGTTCCATAAATGGAAAGCAGTTGACCAGTCTCTGTGGTGGGAGGTACGGCATCCTGATATATGGCTGGCTATGATGATGGACAGCTTTGGTGGGTTTAATAGGAGGATGAGCATGGGTGAGACAGGTGGAGTGTGTTGGTCATTTAACAATGGCACTTGTTCATGGGTTGGGTGCAAATTTGCACACAATTGCTTAAGATGTGGAGGAAATCATTCCGTGGCTTACTGTGGACGGCAGGGTTTTGCTTCATGGAACAACACTGGAATGGGCCGAGAGGGAGATTTTCTTTCTTCTCAAGGATTACAGACAGCTTGAGGTAGGGGCAATTTTCGTGGACCCAGGGGACTGGGATCCTTTACAGGCAATAGGGGGAAGGGTGTCATTCCCCATTAAGGTGGAAGTATTGGAGGATATGCATTGCTGGTGTCCTGATTTCATTCTTAAGACTTGAGGTCATTCAAGGGTTTCAATGGGGACTTCCTATTAAGTCCACGGTGGGGTTGGGGGGGGAGTTGTAAGAACCTCCGTTCAGTGCAAGGGAAAGAGGATGTTTTGGAAGAGTTGGTAGGTAAGGAATGTAAGGCAGGGCATTTTTTTGGGTCCATTTGATATGCAGCCTTTTGTTAGCTACAAGGTGTTGCCATTGTGGTTAGCACCGAAGAAATGGCCTGGGGAGTTTAGATTGATTCATCATCTTTCATTTCCAGAAGCCAGGTCAGTGAATGATTTTATTGGGGACGAAGAAATTAGGGTGCGTTACGCCTCTTTGGACGATGCAGTGCAGGTGACCAGGGAATTTTGGGAGCAATGGTTGGTTAAGGTTGACATTGAATCAGCTTTTCATTTGTTGCCCATTAGGAGGGAGGATTGGCAGTTGTTTGGCATGAAGGTAGGCGGTAAGTACTATTATGACACTGCCATGCCGATGGGTTGTTCTGTGGCATGTGCGACATTTGAGAATGTCTTTACACATCACTCGACCATGGGGAAGGCATATAGACTCCACACAGACGGCGCTTTAGTCAAGAAGCAAACGGAAGAACCTGTTGCTGTGAGGTGTCAACGTAAACGCTGCATCACTGTGGCCTGATGCAGTTGTTCCATTTTTCATGACTATGGATCACTTTCACGTGGTTAATGCTGCTTTAAATGAAATTTGTTGAATGACATCATGTTTTTGGGCTGTCAGCTCATTGGTTTAGAATTCCTGTGCAAGTATTTTTAAACTGGGAAGTTACGATTTTTTAACTTGTTTGAAGAAGCTGATTCACTTGTTTTAGTGAAAGCGCTTATGGCTAATAAATTGTTGGAGAGTCCGTTGCTTGCTCGTACATCTTTTTTTCTTTGGTTTTTGTTAGTTTGAATTTCTTGGTAAGTACTATTTTGACACTGCCATGCCGATGGGTTGTTCCGTGGCATGTGCGACATTTGAGAAATTTAGTACCCATTTACACTGGATTTGAAATCAGAGGGTGGGAACACAGAAGGCGGTGCATTATTTGGATGATTTTTTTGTTAGTAGGAGAAGGGAGGGTGGGGGCTCAACAGGGGCTGCAAGAATTTACCAGTATGTGTGAGGAATTGGGTATACCTTTGGCACAGCACAAGATGGAAGGTCCAGCGAGAGCATTGGAGTTCCTGGGATTAATGGTAGATGAGCAGGGATTGTTTAGTTTACCCCAAGATAAGATAGAGAGGCTGCGATCAACTATACGGGGGTGTTGGACAAGAATAAGATTCAGGTTGGTTCAGTCATGGAACTGTTGGGTCTTCTGAACTTTGCCTGTCGAGCAGTACATCTGGGGTGGACGTTTTGAAGGGCGTTAGCTTATATGCTAAAAGGGGGGTAGGAGCAAACATCATTGGGTTAGGGTGACCAGGCTAGTGTGGGAGGATTTGAAGTTGTGGGATGGTTTTGTGCAACAATTTAATGGGATTTCATTTTGGCAATTGGATTGGGTGGATCAGGAAGAACTTCAATTGTTTACCAACACAGTGGGGGTAATCGGCACGGGGGCTTACTTCGGGGGAAGATGGTTTGCAGCACAATGGCTTCCAGACTGGAATGAGGAATGGAGGCGTGATGTCGCTTTTTTAGAACTGATGCCGATATGGGCAGCTTCGGTGGTGTGGAAGGAGCAGTTGAGGAACAAGCGGGTAGTTTTTCATTCTGATAATATTGCTGTGGTGAAGGTGTTACAAAAGAAGACAGCTAGGGCAGAACTGCTGTTGAGGATATTGCGGAAGTTGGTATTGCAGAGCCTGTTAATACATTTTTCTTTTACAGCGGTACATGTGCTTGGTGTTAAGAATGATATTGCTGATAGTTTGTCCCACTTTCAGTTTTGCAGGTTTCGAGGGTTGGCTCCGGGGGCGGTCGAGGTGCTGGAAACACTGACAGAGGAGGTGTGGAATCTTAGGACAGGATAGTCAGGCGTCTGGTGCAGCATTCCTGGGCTTCTTCTACAAAGAAGGCATAGGGTAGGGCTCTTTTTGATTTTAATCAATTAGGCCTCTTTTTGATTTTAATCAATTTGATTTGTGATTGCCGGACGAGGAAAGGGTATGGTCAGAGGAATTATTTTTGAGATATGTGGCTACTGCTTGGGAGAAAGGTAAGGCTTTGTAGACAGTTAAAGTGGATCTGGCGGCTATTAGCAATTTTGCTAAGTTGGGGGAGTTGCAAGATTTTACGAAGTCCTGGACATTAGGCCATATGTTGAGAGGGTGGGGGTGGGTGACGGGGGAGCGTAGGGATACACGGTTGCCAATTACAAGGGGAATATTGAAGATTTTGTTGCGGGGTTTAGGATTATTACATGGTGGGTCGCTGGATTACTTTATGTGGGGCACTCTATGCACGTGGTTATATTTTGGCACCTTCAGGGTATCGGAATTGTTAGGTTCTTATGTTGGAAGGATGTTATAGTAACTGAGAGGGAGGTCAACATCATAACACAGAAAAGCAAGATGGATCAGTTGGGTAGGGGATGTACGGTGGTGTTCAAAGCGGACAGAAACCTTTGCCTTTGCCCAGTAACTTGGACTACAGAATTTAGGAGTAGGAGGTTGGGGTGTTCAGAGAGGTTGGTGTTTTGTTCAAAGGATGGCAGGGTAGTTTCCAGTAGTAGGTTTATTACTTTAATTTGGAGGATTTTGGGTTGCATGGGATTTCCGGCTGAGAAGTTTGCAGCTCATTCTTTCAGAATTGGGAGGGCTTCGGATTTGGCTAGACAGGGTAGTTCAACTGAGGTTATTAAAAGAGCAGGCAAGTGATCCTCAAATGCCTTTTTATCTTATATTAGATAGTAGTGTTTGTGATTATTAATATTTTTTCTTTTTCTTTTAGGGAAGCATATACTTATTTTGGGCCATTCGTATATCCACTGCGCTGAGAAGCGTGCTTTAAATCAGGGAAGATGGAAGGAATTTGGATTTATCTTACTTAGTATGCTCTGTGTTTTGGCATGGGGTTAGGGGTATGCATTGTGATAGGTTGATGCTTGAATTTCAGAAAGCTGAATCGCAAATTGGGTGCCCTGATATAATAATAATTCATTTGGGAGGTAATGACTTGGATATTTTGGCTAAGAAGCATTTAGCGGAGATTATTTTGCAGGATTTGTGGAGATTACAGAGTGGGTACCCGGGTATGCAAAATGTGTGGTCGGAGTTGATTCCTCAATTGTGTTGGAGGAAGGTATACAGTTATAAAGCAATTGAAAGAGCCAGGAGGTTTGTTAACCATACATTGAAGAGGCAGCTAAGAAACTCGGAGATACATATCATTCATCATGGAGACTTTGGGCAAGGAGAGGTAGGTTGGTATCAAACGGATGGAGTTCATCTGAATGAATTTGGTTTGGATTTGTTTAACTTGCATCTCAAGCTGTTTTTACAAGAGATACTGCAGGTTAAGGTTTAGGAGAGGGAACAGCCTGGGATCAGGCTGGTGGCGGAGAACAGGGACAAGATCGTCCTCTTCGGTTTCCCCTCTAAGGATGTGGTTTGACTTGGCCAATGGTTTTGTGTGGTGGAAGGTGAGCAGGTACGTTTGAAGTTCATGTTATGATAATATTCAATAAAGGTCTTCAAATGCCTTTGCGTGTTTAGAGTGGTTTGTTCGAAGGGGGGCTGGGACAAATGTAGTTTGGGACAAACAAAGTTGTCCTGGACCCACGAGTAAAGTGTAGGGGGAGGGGGTTGGGGAACAGTTAGGCTAGGGATTAAGGGATTGGCTAATCATTAGAGTCATGGCAATGTAGGTATTTAAAGGGGATTGGAGTAGTTAAGGAAGTAAGGTAGGGAAAGGGTGGGACTCAGGATGGGTTTAAGTGTAAGGAGCTAAAGGAAGTAGTTACATTTGGCGTGAGTTGGTCCCTCCCACCCTCCCTTTTTTGGTGAAAGAAGATTTAGTTGGTTGAAGTGGAGAAGAGGGACAGGATTGTCCTCTTCTGTTCCCCCTCTAAGGATGTGGTTTGATTTGGCCAATGGTTTTGTGTGATGGAAGGTGAGCAGGTACGCTGCCTATTTGTGGTGGGGGGTGAGCAGGTATGCTGCCCCAGTGGAGGAAGTTTTAGGGTGGGCAGGTACGCTGCCCTGAGATGTAATCGAGCAGGGTGAGTTGTTACGCTGCCCTGAGGATCGTTGTGAATGAAGGCAACTGATGTTGTCTATATGTTTGAAGTTCATGTTATGATAATATTCAATAAAGGTTGTCAAATGGCTTTGTGTGTTTAGAGTGGTTTGTTCAAAGGGGGGCTGGGACAACACTTATTAATAAGTTCAAATGATCACTTGACGAATCAACTCACCTCTAACACAATTAATGCAAAGCCTAAAAGCACTTTGTAGTGTGTACCTGGCTTCCAGAAACTAACTCAGAATCCGAAACAATGTTTGATTACACAGTAGCAGTGTACCAGCCTACTTTTGGGTTACTTATGTACAGTCCCATATCAGACAATAAAACAGCTGCAAAACATGCCAGGAAATATATACAAGTATGAAATGGATAGCAAAACTGTATACTTCTTTCTTCTGAATTTGTAATTTTATTTAAAACCATTTATGTTTTCTGATTTTATACTTATTCTAAATGTCAGTATGTCTTAATACAAACAAAAATGTTTATAATGTTCAGTTCTGCAACAGATAATATTTACAAGTGACATGTCTGTCAAACTGTTTGGCAGCCATACAGCAGAAATATAAATACTGACATACTTCAGCATTGTAACATTGTAACATTGTAACACTAACATTGCTACTAGTGGCTTATTTGAATGGCTCTGCCCCGTCTCGACTACATTGAAATTATCATTATAGATCATTTACATTACAGGAATAATAGGAACAGCTGTGCAGTTAATATACATATGGCAAAAAAAAATGCTAAAGACTTTTAAAAATGATGACCTACAGAGACGCATCACAAATGACTAAACAGACGGGACCAACAGAACCACAATAATCCTAATTTAATTGGAGTCCAGTAAAAGGAATATCCCACAGAGCTACAAAACATATAGCGTAGAAATTGGTTAAGCAATGACAATACCCTACAGAGTTTTAAGACATTAAAAGATGATAAAAGTCTACTAAATAAAGTATTCTACAGTCTGTAACATGAGGGGTAAGAGATGATGAGAAAAGACAGCATCCTGCAGGCAAGAAGAAACAGAAACAATAAAACTCACGTGAATTAAAGATATGTTTGATGTGACAGAAAATTAAAATGCACATCCCACGGCTTCTAGCTATGTACAAGTACAGCTAACTAACACAATACCCCTACAGAGCTACAGGGCAGCAAAGAGATCAGCAGAATGCACAAGGTTATTAAATAAAACATCATATAGAGCTTTAAATATGATGTTTTAGTCAACCAAAATGAAACATTTAAACTCATAAAATACTGTTACGTATGGATAAGATTAGTCTGTTAGACTTAAAAGTGATGCCCTAGTAACCCTTGTGCAATACTAACAGCAACAAAATGGCTGAGAACATCCAAAGCCTCTAAATGTAATTTATAACTATATGAAACTGTACTCTCCTCTTAACCTTCTGATTCATAAGAATAGGAATA